>NW_027368887.1:0-46591 GCF_046119375.1 Phyllobates terribilis | reverse complement strand
ACGATGACCGCTAAGGGTTGTTGATCAAGATTCTAAGCCGTAAGCTCTCGTATACAAGTAGCCATGTCCTCCACGACAAGGTTTTTCAAAGCTTGCCTCAAGTTCCGCAAGTGCGTTCTCTCTATCTCTGGATCAAAATCAAGGAGAGGTGAATTAGTGGAACGGGTGTGGACAATCATTGAGGTCCACACCAACGTTAATCACACAAAAAACTATACAACAAAAAAGTTACTCCCCTGCAAGGCACTAAATTTGACTAGGATAAAGTGGCCTCGCCCAGTCAAAGTAAATCCGAACTTCCACTAGAATATAGTGGTCGTAGGGGTCGAACCCAAGGGAGCAAAGATTTATGTTCCATGTTTTTGTATAATTAATTGGTAACACGTAAAGGGTGGGATGTTAGTAATGAAATAAAACCAATAAAACAAATGATGAAGAAGTCTAAGTGATTAAAATGGTTCATCTATCCAATCTAAGCAATTGGAGTGGTAAGTGGTTTGATTAAAATTGATTGTCCTACTCTTTTTTTTCATAAATAGTAACTAGTCCAAATAGTCCTAGAAACCTTAATCATTGTACAACCAAGAAAATCCCAAGATTTAATAACACAACCGCATAAAGTTCAAAGATATGTAGATTCATGCAATACCATTGACAAATAGTCGATACTTGACATAAATTCAAGATCTCTAACCTATAGGCACTAGCAAATAGTTCATGTAAATAGAGTTTGCTACCGAAAAAAATATTCTTCAAAACGAATTAATAATCCTAGAAATATGACAAATATCAATAGATCTAGTTAGCCACTTTAGAACAATCAACACAGATCAATGCAACAAAAGGCACAAGAGATCAAGAAACAATTCAACAATCAAAATAGAACAAAAGGGTTGAGAATCTTACCATAAGAACCAATTCCAATGCTTAGAACTTCAAGATGAACTCAAAAGGTGCTTAGTACTTCATAGATTTAGAGAAAGACAAATACAAAATTGAGAGTATTTTCTAAAAAATGAGAGATAAGATCATGGTCAAAATTCCTAAGAAATCCTTATAAACCTCCCCCAAAAAGGTAATCTAGAAACCCCCATTCAACACAATAAAGTCTAGGAGTTATAAAACAATTGGTCAAAAACATTAATCCGGGAGGCGCAGGCGCGGTCGCCGAACCGCGTCCGCGGTTTGGTCTAAGGATGTATGGGCTGGATGCTAAGAACCGCGATCGTGGTCGGTTGACCGCGACCTCGGTTTTCTTTCTACAAAAGTTCTTTACTTGGCATGCTTTCGGATTCACTTAGCTTCTTTGGTCCCGACGCCTCGTATGCTTCCTTTTGATGCTTAAGTGAGTCTGAAATGCCACTTTAGTCACCAAAATAATCCTTTGGTGCCACCGGGATGCGCCTATCACTTTGGTACAAGCGGACAAGCTAGAGATTATCTATGTACCTAGCAGCGAAAGCGAGTCTCTCAAAGGAAGTGTTGAATAAAGGTGAAGAAAATAAAAGCCCAGGTGATGAGTTGTGAAGACTGAAGGACTAGCTAAAGCGAACAGATTCACTGCGAGCTAGTGGATCGAGCTTCAAACTCCGAGTGAAGTATACAAGTGAATCCAGTGCATGAAGAGTGTCCTACGATGAAATCCTGCACCAGCGTGTAGAACATTTGGACACAATGAAGGGAAGGCCGAGAAGCTAAGGATAGGAGAATGCGTGATTTCTATCTATGGATAGTGATGAACGGGGACTGCCAAACTGGATGAATTAGAGGAATGTTAGTGGTGTGGAGAGGATTGCCAACATGGACAAAGTTGTTGCTCAAGAGAAGAAGAAAGCGCATGGAATCAAGTGGTGTTCCAGGGACGATCACACGGATTGCCAGCGCGTCATTCTTCATTGCAATATGTTATAGGTTTTTCTTTACTTGGAGGATAAGTTTAGGAATTCTATAAATAGGTGCAATAGGGGATTGTTAGTGCTCAAACTCATGAGATCTGAGAGAGCAACCCAGAGAGAAACACAAGAGGTCTAGAAAAGCTTTAGAGAGAAAGTTAATACAGTTGAGTGTTTAGGGTAAACATCACTTGCTGAGAGGAGAAAGCAGGAGAGAATTGTTAAGAGTCATAGCTAGAGGAAAGCTACTCTTATCAAAGGTAGCGAGAGGTTCGTGAGTTCGTCTACACACCTTGAGAGAAGAAAGGATTACTTGTATTGAGATGAACGCAAATTGTATTAAGTAGGAGAGTTACGAGTGTTGTAATTTCTCTTGATTAATCTAATCTAATTAGTGGTGAGTTTTATCCCGGGCTTGGTAGAAGCCTAGGGTTCTCACCTTGGGTAAACTCTTTGCATATTGAGCCGAACTTACTATCTACAATTTTATGTTAAATTATTGTGGCTAATCTCCCTTTTCGCAACTCTAACACACTCGCTTAATAGCCTGTTGTGTTTACTTTGGATATTAGACTAGCTTTCATTTTTTTCAACTTCCGCATATTTAAAACACTAAAGTTGTTTGATCGAGTTACTCTTTTATAACCGTTAGCCAAACCAAGATACTTTATCCTATCCAGCATCAATTCATTCCTATATCAGTCTCGCGGGATTCGATCCTTACACACTAGCTTTCTAGCTATTCGTGTATTGAATATACATAAGTGTGTAAAATCTACAATTGTTATCATAGCTCAGGTTGCTCGTATGCATTGATTGTTATATCAGTTATATCTTTCTCTCTCTTTTTGAATCATGGAGAAAAGGGGAATTGCTCTTGTTATAAGGTTACTCAAGAAAATATTCAAGGATCAATGCAATTTCAAAACTGAATAACAACCGGCAACACTGTGCAACATAGCCAATGGTGTTCTACATCTAGATTCAAGTTCAAGCTGCAGCTCTTCAATTGCCTATGTCATGGTCATACGACCAATTATTGCACGAAGAAAAAGTCTCTATCTAAGAAGGTCTTATGGGAGATTTTAATGATGAGTAATGATAGCCGCCGAAGACTCCGAAGATGAGGAAGACTTCAAGGTAGACTTTCTAGACATTGAGCTCCTTCCTAAGAAAACTCTTGTTGAGCTCGTAAGTGAGTTGGTCTTGTATCATGAAGTTTTTTGCGCTAAGGATATAACTCAGCAAAAAGAACTTTGTGATCTAAGAGAACAAGTAGTAGAGTTAAATGAACGATTGTCTACAAAGCCATCCCTTCTTAACAAATTCTGCGAGCTTTGTAGTGGCAATGGTTTAACTTCTCTCCAAAGCACTAACTCAACTATTACGAACATGATTAATGAAGTTCTAACCAAGCTAGATGATCTAGCTCCATTTGTGGATGCCAAAATTGTTAATCAAACAGTTTTCGTGAAAGCTAGACCAAAGTTAGGTTTCAATAATCATGATTCTTTTGACTCAGGCCCTTCTCTATCTAGCGACCTACATGATAAAATCATTAAGCTAGAAAAGGAACTTCACTCTTGTAGAGCCAAAAACTCATACTTATAAATCAAAGTGAATGTTCTAGAGAAGAGACCAGCTCAGAACAAACAATGTTTCCACAGAGAGGAAGCGCATAGCATGTATATCTAACAAGTGCAATCTCCTTCGAACAATCAGCCCCCAACACGACGAGAACCATTTCTCCCCTCGTAAAGGAAAATATGGTTATATTAGATATGATCATTATCGTACTTACTATGGGAACAATGGTCACTCGAAGCATGAGTGTGAGCGCTTAAAAGCGCTTAAGAAAAGGCCATATAAGTCTGTTAAGACTAAATCTAAGGGTCAGCACAATCAAGCGAATCATGAGAAAGACAAGCTTGACTAGAGCGAGTCATCCAAGACTCAGCATGTACATACTAGGCCCTCAAAAGCCAACACGGACAAGCTAAAGCACATCGAGTGTTCTACGTTCTAGATCTGGATTCGCTAGTGCTAACCGCCCTACAAAGTCAAAGCTTCGTTGGGTATCCAAAGCTTGATCAATTTTTTTTCAGGTTCGGAATGAAGAGTAGGTTATGTACATAGCCACGTAGGGAGCGAAAGATCACTACGTATAAGGGATACATCTTAAACTACTCTCATTCCAGGCTATACGAAGGAGTTCTTTATCTTCTTCAGGACTGAACAGCGGAAATCAAGTGTGCATAAATGGCTAATACACTTCTCCTTCATTCTTATCTTACAGGAGGTACTCTATTGCTTTACTCAAAGCGAGTCTCACTCAGTGGTTATATTGCATATAATTTTCAAAGCGAGACTCTGATAGCTCAAGCGAGTCTCTGAGGACTTCAAGAGACTTTTTATTTCAACTTGTTGAACTATATCCAACAAACTGTCTATCAATGTTGGAAGTTGATTGATGAGGGTGAAGCTTATTTATGTGTCAACAGAGACCCAAATTGCGGACATCTTCACGAAAGCACTACCTTTCTTAAATCTAAGGCTTCAGTTGGGTTTAATTCCTATCAATTATACCATTAGTCGACTTGATTTAAGTTCCTTCTAACTGAGTAAGTTTATACATAATAATTCTTCTTTGGGAAATTAAGTTGAGATGTTCTTTCATGATCTTTTGTTGTTAATTGTTATATCTGAACAACAAGTGACTGGCTTGATGTGTATATTGGTGCAAAACATGTTACTATCTTCTGTATCATTGCATGCTCTTCTTTGCATCATTAGAAAGTGGTGATCGTCTTCTTTCCATGCTATAAACCCCCAGATATGATCCACTTCTAAGTGTCTCTAAGATGACTTTAATGTTGTGCTTCCTGATTCCCTGAAAACCTCCTCTACAGGAAGTATGTATTATTGTGACAAAGAGCCAGTATCCCATCTATATGCACATGATTAATACATGCAATATCTGAGTGTGTGTGATACCTTATATGTGCATTATATTCCTCTTAATTTCGCTTTGATATTCATGTTAATCTATTGTATCACATCTCAAGCGTGATCATATTTCTTCCGGTATAAGTAACTAAGTGCCAATTGATCAAGCGAGTGAAGAATCAACTACCTCGAAGCTCAGCAAAACTATCTAAAATCAAGTGCAATCAGGCGAGCTGAAAGCTGAAGTAAATACATAACAGCGATGATCAGATAAATCATGTCTAGTCTTGCTTCAAAGATAGAAGCTCAAGACCACTGCTAAGAAACCCTTTATCATATGGCACTGAGACAAGCAAAGCCACTTAAAGCAGAATTCAAGTATTTTGGTAAAAGTTGGTGAACATACTGAAGAAAAAGGTGATTTGAGTTGATACTCTTACTTGCTTTCTGAATATTCATTGCGTGACTATTTTGATAGACTTGTTAGGATTCCAGCTACAAAGGCATGAGGATTATTTTATATATATACAATACGCCTTTGATTGACTATAGTAATATCAGTTCTTCTTGGTTATAGTCTCGCTTACTTGTTCTTTGAATGATTATGCATGTTGTTTAAGTTAAGCGTGACTGAGTAGCTTACTTTAGTTCCCTTTGATGGTTAACTATGTCTTTCGATGATGCCAAAAGCGGGAAGTAAACGGATTGGGCAAGTGAAGGATTGAGGTAAGATATTCTTTCCATCGTCAAAATTGAGAAGAATTTAGACCAGCTTGGTCTAAGGGGGAATAAAGGTATACTTGCTAAGTGCCTTTAGCAAGATTTTGAGCAGATTTGTTAAATCTATAAAGTATCAGTTTTTAACACTACTACAAAAGAGTCAAATATCCCATAACAAATATCTCGGGCATGTATTACACGAGATATAAAGATGGAAATAATTAACCACATATCATATACACCAGACGTGGAAATAGTCCATGATATATAAGGGCTCAATTATCACAGACGTCTTTTTGACGAGATATAAAAATGGAACTTTTATAAAACCAACTTAATACACCATGTCATTTTCACGAGATATAAAGTGACATAGGGCTAGTCCGTGATATATACCAAAATTCAATTGGGCGCCTTTGTTTTCAATCTCCCGCTTCACTCGGCCACTTCCCTTTACACTAAAACACAAGTTTACCCTTTCGCATCGCTCCTTCTCCATCACCTTCTTCAGCACGCTTCTTCATCCCCATCTTCAGTTGCTCGTGAAATCCCGCATTGTCCAGATCGTCTCCTTCTTCATACCCTTTCGCGTCGCTCCTTCTTCATACCCTTTCGCGTCGCTCCTTCTTCATCCCCTTCTTCAGCGCGCTTCTTCATCCCCATCTGAACGGATGTCGCCTTGTCGCTGGGTAACTCTCTCTGTCAACCTCTCCTTGTCGCTGGGTAAATCTCGCGCTTCTTCATCCCCTTCTTCAAAATCATATGTTCAAATTTTTTGATTGATTTGCTTAAATGCTTGTTTAATTTGAGAGTAATTGAATGTGTTCTTGCAACATCCTTTACCATTTCTTTAATCTTACAAAAACTCACTTGTTTCCGATTCATTCTTTCCTGTTAGTTTATAGAATTTGTACCCTTTCCTATGCCTCTGAAACCCTAGAACAAGTCACAACTGCTTATAATTCAGTTTCACTATACATACTGGTGCGGGTCTAATTGTTCCTGAAATTCAAGATGATGGACAGGTACCTCTTATTTAGCATCTTCCTGTCTATACTACATTCTGTTTCGATGACCTTTTTGAGTTATAACCTTTGCATTAGGTTAAAGTTGATATGGGAGAGCCAATTCTTAAAGCTACAGCTGTACCGACAAAAATACCGTCCAATGCAACAGATGAATCTGTTGTTAAAGCAGATTTGGAGGTTGATGGTACAATCTGGAGTGTAACTTGTGTAAGCATGGGGAATCCACATTGTGTCACTTTTGGTAGAAAGGGAGAAGAGGTACTTCTTCATGTGGCTTCATTTGTCAATTTACCGTTTTATGGTCCTCGTTCTCTTACCTTCTCCATGTTTCTGACTACATATTATCATGATTTTTCTTTCCTTCTTATTGTTGGATTATAGGAACTGTATTATATGTTACATGAGTTTTTATGGGTTTACTGCTGACACAAACTTAGGGATTCAACTTATCTAAGTTTCATTATAACCTTTTAGTCGATGAGATGACATGTGATCTGTTTTCAAGTTTTACAAACTCGCTGAGGGATATATTTGCAAAGTGGGGCTTTTGCCAATTTCACTTTCTCCAAAGGGTTATTGTAAATTTTGAGCCTGAATTTGTATATTATATTACTTGAAAGTTTGCTAAGAAGTCAGAACACTAGTTTCACCTTACACAAAATGAACTTTGTTGACATCAATATTTTGTGTAGATCACATTGTCTTATCCACAACGGATGAAGATCATGATCACTAGCATCTTATGTCTCTTTTTTGTTCCTTTCGGCTTAAATAGGGTGGGGAGACTGCATGTTTTAGATTGGCAGAACTAATCTCATCTATAAATCAATATCATGTTAATTGGTGTTCTTTTTCTCATATATGGAGTTGTAAGTTTGTCTGCTTCTTTGTTTGTCTTCTTAAGAAGGATCTGCAAGTTGATCAACTAAACCTAGATGAAATTGGCCTAAATTTGAACATCATAGTGTGTTTCCAACACGAACAAATACTGGTTAGTTTTCCCATCTATTGTTAGCAGTGTCTTGAAGTGGAAAAGATTTATGAGGATGAAGCTTTTTTGTTGTGCATATAAAAAAGCAGCTTGGTTTAGTTATTTGTATGTTTCTGGTGCTTTGGGTATCAGTGCTAATTATCTCAATCTACAGGCATGTGATATGCTCCCAAATGTAGAAAGTTTTTATGGTGAGTATGTTCTAAGGATGCACAGAAGGTAGTAAAGCATCTGCTTAATTCAATCATATTTTAATGATAGGATTTCATCTAATATAGAGTGTGCTTTCAGGTTTAGAGGTTTGTTTTGGAAGGCCGCTAGAATTGGTACGTCCTTTAGCTTGCTGCTTCTAAACTTCTGCATATAAATTTGGTTAATCTTTCATGTTAATTTTGATGATTACTTCACCCCCTTCCTATTCTATATTTTTGTTGCCAAAGACTTGCACTTTCAGCATTTTGATTCTAAAAATCATTTGATTTAAAATGTTAATTTTGACAGAAATTCTGTCAAGGTTCTATCTAGGGATTTGAGGTGTGTCTAAGAGATGATCAGGCCAATCCAATATTCTATCAATATCTATTCTGTATCTCCTCATAACTGACTTTCTGTCCTTGTTTATGTTAGCATCATCGGCAGAAGAAGAATTTGGTGTGGTGATTGGAGATGGTAAATCACTGTAACTTCTGTTGAGGTTTGATTCTGCCTCTGAAGATCCATTTATTGTGGTGATTAACCTATTTCTTTTAATTTATCATACTAAGTAAATCTCTCTAGTTTCTTACATGCACCAAAACAAAAGGACCACTGTGGTTTCATCTGCCTTCAAAATTTAAATATCCATTTCCATGCCTATAAGTTGGAGTTGGATTTGTTGTTTAGCATTCAAGAGTTGGAATTTGGCTGTTAACCATTTTCAGCCTCACCTTTTTCTTCAATGTCCTCTCTGCTTGTTGTTTTTGTAGTTTGACCCTTACTTCCATTTCGCGCGAAAGTATCCAAATCCTTCCCATACATTGTATTTTATGTCTTCTTCTAATACCCTCAACTTGCTATTTATATATATAATACTCTCACGTATCTTCGATTACTGTGGTTTATATTGATTGCTCGCCTTATTTTTTCAATCACAATCATCAATCTGTTTGTGTAATTTGAACTCAAGAATGAAAAACAGAGGAGGAAGACAATCAAATGTATTAGTTTCTTTGGTTCATGACTGATTAATTCATATTTCTGATCTTCTGACTTGTTGAGGCTTTTTGGCCTTCTTTGGTGATGAAGAAATGGCTGAACATTAAACCTCAGGTTCATGATTTCAGTGAAGATGACGTCGATACCGAGACTGAAAGTGAAGATGATGGTGAGTGTAATTCATGCACTTTAAATAGTTTGTTGTAGTTTGTTAATTTTGGTTCTGCTAATAAAATTTTCGTGTTGAAATTTCTATACAGCAAGCTCTATTAAAGATGGCGGATTGCATTTAGATGAAGATCATCCATGCAGAAATCAGGGAAAACAATCTCAATTTGCAACTTAAACAACAGGCAATACATACAGTTCTTTACTGTTGTTCTATTCTTTTTCTTTATAGAAAAGTTTTGTTCTTAGAATATTTTTTTGCTCAGAAAGTCGGTTCCTTTTGTGTATTATGCATGTGAATTCTTTGTTACTTTTTACTCTTTTTGTGGTTGTTCAAATAATTATTCAAGAGGCTACCAACTGAGGCACAGAAGAGGCAAATCCAAGACTCTCCACGTTCAGTACATCAAAAACAAAGATTTGAGGTTAGCCCTAATTCTTCTTCTTCTTCTTCCTGCACTTCCTATTGCACCATGAGTTCTTTGATAAGAACAATATAAAACTTATCTTCTTTCACCTCTCAAGATGACAATAGGTACATGGAATGTAGCAGGGAAGAGTCCAGATGCAAATTTAGATATAAAAGAGTGGCTTTGCATGCAAGAACCAGCAGATATTTATGTTCTTGGGTAATTACCAACACCTATAACTATTATGTTTGTACATGTTTCCTAGATCATTTTTTTTCTGTTACTCATTACGTGCTTATTTGAAGTTTAGGCATGTTGTCATATCAGTTTACTTATCTTGAATTTCAAAACTTACAGAAATATGCTTTTATGCTCACATGAACTATGTTACTCTTTTATCCAGGTTCCAAGAAGTGGTTCCACTGAACGCTAGAAACGTGTTAGGAGCTGAAGACAACACATCAATACGGAAATCGGAGGCCATAATACGCAGAACACTAAATGGATCTTCAGAGGCAGAATCAAACCTCAAAAGAATTCTAAGACTATTAGCATGCATGTTTGTTCTTATTAAAATTGCTTGTTTCGTTAAGTAGTCACCAATACTATTTAGTTTTCTTTAATCATGGATTGTACTCATTTTTTATTTCAAACAAGTATTACGGTCTTATGAAAACTAAATATTATGTTTTGATTTTTTGACTTAAGTACGTCATTGTGATGTATATTCTGTGACCACAAAAAGAAAACACATTATCAAGCAAAAGATGTAACAGATTTACAACTACAGTGTGTATCATTCCCATAAAACAAAACTCATGGGGTATAAAAAATATACCTCGGACTAAACCAAAATTTTGCTGTGTATACAGTAGTTAATACAAATTGGCGTCTACGGTGTATATTCCATATACCTCAGATTACATGGCAATGGTGTATTTAGGTTTAGGAAATATACCCCGGATATTCAATTCACCGGTGTATATTTAAACCAAATACCCCAGATAAGTGAGAGAAAATACACCAGTTTAGTTTTATATCTGAGGTATATACAATGAATATATCCCGGACAACTTTTTTTGCTCTGAAATGCGATGGAAAGAATAGAGCAAATACACCGGGCTTAGTTTTGGAATTAACCGAGGTATATAGCATAAGACTATATATCTCTATGAGCTATACACCGAAGCCGATCCGGGGTATATATGGTCAAACGCCTGGGATATTTGACTCTTTTTGTAAGCTTCATATAATATCTTAAGCTTAATTGGGTACGTTTTGAAAAATTATGTGCTTACACTGTTTAAGTGTTTGTCATCATCAAAAAGGGGGAAATTGTTAGTTTAAGCTTGAGTAGCTTAAATGTTCCGCTTGTTTTGATGATGATAAACACAACATTTGATGTCTTTTGTGTGTGATAAGCTTTTCAGGAATAGCTCGAGGATTTAGGAGAATAGCTTTGATGCAAGCGGAAAAGCTAGAGATTAGTTGTCTGCCTAGCGGGGAAAGCGAGTCTCGCAAATGCAGTGTTGAATAAAGAGTGAAGAAAATAAAAGCCAATGTGATGAGTTTTGAAGACCGAAGGACTAGATAAAGCGAAGAGAGTCATTGTGAGCTAGTGGATTGATCTTGAAACTCAGAGTGAAGTATACACGTGAATCTAGTGCGTGAAGAGTGTCCTACGATGGAATCCTTAACCAACGTGTAGAAGATCCGGGCGTAGTGAATGGAAGGCTGAGAAGCTAATGATAGTAGAATGTGCAATTTCTACCTATGGATAGTGATGAACGGGACTCGCCAAGCTGGATGAATTAGAGGCGCTAGTGGTTGTGGAGAGGATTGCTAGAGTGGACAAAGTTGTTGCTCAAAAGAAGAATAAAGCGCGTTGAATCAAGTGATGTTCCAGGACAGATCGATCACACGGATTGCTAGTGTGTCATTCTTCATTGAAATATGTTATAGGTTTTTCTTTACTTGGAGAATAAGTTTAGAAATTCTATAAATCGCAGCAATAGGTGATTGTTTGTGCACGAACTCACGAGAGCTGAGAGAGCAACCCAGAGAGAAACATAAGAGTTCTATAAAGCTTTAGAGAGAAAGTTAGTACAATTGAGTGTTCAGGGTAAACCTCATTTGCTGAGAAGAGAAAGCAAGAGCGAATTGGTAAGAGTCGTAACTAGAAGAAAGCTACTCTTATCCAAGGTCGCTAGAGGTTAGTGAGTTCGTCTACACTGTAATAACCCTCTATTTCCGAAGGTTATTTTGGTACTTTGATATTCATTTGATTTTATGAATGTTATCTTTTGAATAATTGAGCAGATTATGCGTAGACGAATAAATTATTATTTAATTCATTCATATTCTAATCGTTAGTATGAGTACCTAGAACTCTTTATCTATAAATAAATACGCTTTGGAGTATTTATTTTACTTTCCGGAAAATTAAATACTTCATTTTGTATTTCGAAAGTATTATGAACGAGATTCAGAATTTTCGGAATTAGTTAGACTACTGTGAAGAAGCCAATGTAAATAATTTATTATTTATATTAATCTTTTTAAGGTTTCCATAAACTTAATTAGGTTAAATCTTTTTGTTAAGTGATTTTCTTAAATTAAATTAGGGTTTGGAGGTATCTATTCTACCCCTATATAAACCCAACTCCGTTCCACATGTTTTACATCTTTTCTCGGCCGCACTAAACAAACAAAATAGAGGTTCTTCATTGACGTTTGCCGTGCCCCGCCATCTCGTCATATATAGTCCCGGTTGTTTACACTTTCCGGTTCCGTCCAGCTTTCCGTCATCCTTTGTTTTTGTTCACGTTGCCGAAGGAGCCCGATCACTCCGCAGTCCTTGCTTTGCCGTGCCCCGCCATCCCGTCCGTCATCGTTGTCGGTAGTTCCTCCCACCTGTTCGTTTAAACTTCTTGCTAGTTTAAGTGACCTTTGATATTTCAAACTTCATCTTCCTGTATAAATGCAATTCAAGTCTTCCTGTTGCCTTTAATATATACATACGTAGGAGGTGTTGATTATGTCATAACTTTGTTCATCCTCATGTACATACATATACAGGTTTGCTTAATCATTTTATTAATCACTATTAGTAGATAGTATATATATTATTACGATAATAGTGTATAGTATATATTATTTAGTGTTTAATAACATACTTAGAGATTTCCATCTAGTTACAAGCTTACTAGAAATTCATATCGGAATAAATTTTTAATGGAAATTTATTGATTTTTCTTCGTTATCGTGCTGGATCGAAATTCTTGAAGATCGAGTTCGTTGACAAGGCTCCAAACACCATCTTAGATCCCCGATCAATTCCTGTAACTAAGGCAAGTGGCGGTTCGCTCTTGCTTATCTATTGTTTTTATCCATAATTATCTTAATTAACAATGAATCGGTTGTTATATTAAGTTGGGATAAAATATTATTCTTTTGTGTGTTGGGAACTTTGATAACCTAAAATAAATGTTATTTAGGTTGTATGCATATAGTGGATATACTATATATATGATTATATTATTACCTTAGGGTGATAGATGGACTTGTTGTGGATTGTTGTTGATTGTTGTGGATATATATTATATAGTTACAACGAGTATTCGTAGGAACATTATGTACCTCGCGAGGTCTAGTGGTTTCTTTATAACTGGTATTAGGAGGATTTTGCCCTAATAGCCTTTTTGGTCATGATCATACCCTTATCTTTATATAAGGGTGGTACACACAGCTGGTGCCGATTATCGGGATTATTCCCTTGTTCTCATTGCGAGACATCATTAAAAGCTTCAAAGTAAATCATTTTGGAAGTACGAAAGATAAGCACTGTTGTGCATAATTAATGTGTTCCGGACAATTAGTACAACTTGGAAAATTGTCTGGCCTCCCAGTTAAGTAAGTCGCCTTTCCAATCTGAATTTGCACAACACGTATGCGGTGAGGTTGGTCGTTGACCCAATTATTCATGGGGGTGATTTCAAAACTTATTGTTGTGGAATTATATAAAATGTTCCCACACAGTTATAATATTAATATTATATTAATATCTTCCCATAAGACTCAACTTCTTTGGAGTCTTCTCTTGTTATATATATATATAGAGATATATATATATATATATTATATCTCTTCCTTATTCCGTGGAAGTGTCGGAGTTGCCTCGGTTATCGGCTTTTTATTCGAGAAACCGTTAGGTTTAACTAGATACGACTACATAGAGCATCACATAAAATCCCAATGCATAGTCTCTCGACTAACCAACCACTATTTTTTCTCTTATGGTTGGCTGGTGTCATCCGTCTCTTTACGGCGCATCAGGTGGTAGCTTCAAGGATTGTAGACTTCAGGGCGCTGGGAAGTTGAAGATTATTACGTTTGTTTTCCAGTTTCATCAAGGTTACGATCTGTTTATGATTAAGTCTTCCGCTATATTATTATTTTTGGGATTGGTTTTGCATTGTAAGACAATTGTTCATTATTAATATATTAAGTATTTGTTTTTACATTTAATGTTCTATGCCTTAGTAATTTCGGGTCGATGATTCGGGGTTACTGGCGGTAATATTCTCAAGGTAATTTGGGGGTGTTACATACACACCTTGAGAGTAGAAAGGATTACTTGTATTGAGATGAACGCATATTGTATTAAGTGAGAGAGTTACGAGTGTTGTAATTTATTTTGATTAATATAATCTAATTAGTTGTGAGTTTTATCCCGGTCTTGGTAGAATCCTAGGATTCTCATATTGGGGAAAATCTTTTCATATTGAGCGGAACTTACTATCAAACAATTCTAAGTTCAATTATTGTGGCTAATATCCCTTTCCGCAACTCTAACACACTCGCTAAATAGCTTGCTTTATTTACTTTGGATATTAGACTAGATTTCAAGTGTTTTCCAACTTCTGCATCTTTAAAATACTGAATATGATTGATCGAGATACTCTTTTATAAGTGTCAGCAGATCGAAGCTACTTTATCCTATCCAACATTGATTCATTCCTATATCAGTCTTACTAGATTCGATCCTTACACACTAGCTTTCTTGCTATTCGTGTATTTGATATACATAAATGTGTAAAACACACACTACTACTTAACAAAAATGAGTTGCGAGAGTGTTTAGCACAATGATAGGCATCACACACTTTATTCAAATTACTAATACTTGAATTACCAAAATTTAAGAAAATAATTTGTGAACTCTCATGAAGGATGCCCCAAATCGGTTATGCCACAGTTATGACGATGCTTGAGCAGTGGTTTGCAAAGAAGCGACTTAGAAATTCGGAAAGTAGTGGAGATGGACCCATCATTTACCCAACCCAATCATCATTGTCGATGTGCGATCTTGTCACCATATGCTCTTTTATTTCCTTCTGAAACACTGCAAAGGGGGTTATGACTATACTATGTTGTTAGTTCAGCTAGCAATAGCTTAACTCAGTTTTTTAAGTTTTGATGATTACAAACATAGTATCTGATTGTTTGCATGAGTTTGAAGTTTACAGGTCTTGTTTAGTAGTATACGAGTCCAACTTATGATTAACAAGTGTCTCTTATAGCAAATAATAGGTGCTATAGTCATGCTTAAGAGTTTGAAGGGACGTTTATCAATGAAATGGCCACGCTGAAGTTTCTTGTAAGAGAATAAGTGCAACAACAAGATGAAAAGAGGACAAGCGCAACTCAGAATAGATAGAGAGCAGAAAAACGTGTTTTGAACAGGTTTACTTAGTAGCACACGTGATAACGCGAAGCTCAACTATTTGCAAGTTCCAATTCATCAAGTAACATCAACTATATAAGTGTTGTCATTTATGAAAGTGAAGAGGGCACGTCTGAGAATTCATTAAGCAAGCTCTACCACGTGTCGTCCGCTCAAGCAAAGTCAGAGTCAGTTAAAAAAACTCTAGAAAGTAATTCTTGTTAGCCAATGAGAATTAAGCAACATTTTGTTTTTTATAGGAAGCTAGTGTAGGACTGAGTTGGATCTAGATAAGAAGAGTTAGTCTTTTGATCGGCTTGATTAAGTGTTTGAAATATGTATATGATAAAAAGATAATTAAGCTATTCTAATCTCCAAGTAAAACCAACAAGCTAGTAAGCTAGTGTATTAGAGTTGCGGAGGGGAGATTAGCTGCAATATTGAACATAAAAATATGAGTTTAGAAGTTCAGGTCAATGAAAGGATTTACGAAGGTGAGAACCCTATGCTTGTAATAACCTCAGAATACATTCTACCTTGATTGTACGGGCACCACTAAGATTATATTAATCAAGAGAAATTACACACTAGAGCTAATTTTAACTCTAAGTAACTCTATCTCACAATATAATATGCATTCAGCACAATAAAAGCAAACTCTCTCAAGCTCTAAGGTGATTTAGTACACTCGCTTACTTCACAGCGGACTCAGCACAGAGTAGCTTTCCTCTAACTTTCGACTCTGTCTGATTCATTCTTGTTATCTCCTCTCAGCAAGTGAAGATCCTTAGCTTTCTAGATTTCTCAGCTTCCTCTCTAAATCTCTCCATATCTCTTAGCTATTCACCTCATAAACTCATGTTACTAACATCACCTAATGCACATATATATAATATTCCTAAACTTTACGCCCAAGTCTTAGCTAAACTATATCAAACGACATGAAGAAGTCCACCTCAGCAATCCGTGTAATCAATCCACTCCTAGAAAGCATCACGGGCATATGCGCTTTTTGCTTCTTCTCTTGAGTAACAGCTTTGTCCATGTTGGCAATCCGCCCCACACCCTTAGCGCATCCTTGATTTGTCCAGCTTTGCCATCCCCGTTCATCATTATCCATAGGTAGAAATTCTAACAAACTCTATTTGTTTCACTTCCCTTATCCTTAGCTTCTCAATCTTCTCTTCACTTGACCAAATGCTCTATGCATTGGCACAGGATTCCTCCCCTAGACACTAGCTTTTGCACCATTGCTTGTATTTTCTCTCTTTATGTAGAAGCGTGATCCACTAGCTTTACAGTGACTCTCCTCGCTTAAATCTCGTCCTTCCATCTTCTAACTCTTATCTTCACTTCTTTATTCTTCACTTAATCACTTATTCTTCCTTTGCGAGATTCACTTTTCCCGCTAGGCTACAAGCTAGTCTCCTCATGGACTAAGCTAGTCCACCTATGTCAAAGCTACTCTCCTAACTCCTCGTGCTATTCGTGGAAATATTACCACACACAATGGACATCAAATACTTATGTCTATCATCATCAAAACAAGCGGAATAATTGAGGCAGCTAGTTACACAGTTTAGATCAAACCTAAAATTTCCCCCCTTTTTGATGATGAGAAACACTTAAACAATAAAGCTCAATATATCTCAAAGTGTACTGAGTTAAGCCATAGATTCTCAATGAACCTTAAACAAGTACTTTCAAATATGACAAATAAGCTCGATAACTTTGCTAAAAACACTTTGCAAGAGTATCTTTGTTCCCTCTTAGACCAAGCTGGTCTAATATCTTCCCCCTTAGTTAAATATGATATGAATCTGTTTACTTCCCCCTTTTGACATCATCAAAAAATGCAAGTATAATTCATGGAATGAGAACTAAAGTGAAAAGTGCAAGCAAGCTAAACTCAGTAATCAAGCATATTAAGTTAATAAGCACCGAAAAGTAAGGTGTAACCAAGCATAACACGCAAGATTATAGAAACCATAAAGCAAACTTTATAAGCATTAAAATCCCTTACACCCTTTTGGTCTAGGAAAACCTAGTGATTACTAGTTAGACTTAGAGCAAGCAAAAACAGAACGCAAAAAGCACAAAAACACACTTAAAACCCTAGGCATCACGCTGGCGGGTGAGAGCAACAAGATTCTAGATGATGCAAGATAATTCGTCTTGTCTCTCTGTCCTAATATGGAGCTGAAAAATATCTCGCTAAGACTCTTTTCAAGGGTAGAACTAAGGTGTTGAAAGTCTTTTACAACAGTCGCTTGAGACTCACTAGCATCATAAGTAGTCACATCTCTAGAATGGATTCTAGAGGAGCTGGCGGCTGGTATAGATAATCTCGCTGGAGGGGGTTTAGATACAAGCTCGGTTACCTTCTCTATTGTAAGCACATCACTGAAGCTGGTCTCTTTGATAGGATTGTAGAGACCTTCTGCCTTCAACATGAGAGCTATAATGTGAGGGAATGGGAGACCATGATGAGCTCGGCTTACCACCATGTGAGAGAACAGTATCTGTGCCGTGTTGACTAGCTCTCCGCTCAAGCATTCTGCCATTATGCAGCAATCTGAGATAGTGACATGGTCGATATTGGAATTCCTGGGAGTAATATTCTTGAGGATAAAGTGGTGAAGGAGTCGCTTAGATGATAAAAGGTGATCAGTCTTCAACAAATGAGGAATATTCTTACAAAACACTATTTCTTTGATGAATCTACAATCCGCATGCTTGTTCTTTTTGTAGAGTCGACCGAACCCAACCAGAGAGCCATCTAGACCCGGCTCTTGACCAATCATGTTAGCCAAGTCCTTGACTTTAAAGATTTAATGAGCGTCATTGAGCCATTGGAAGTTGATGAAAGATGGTTCACCAGAAGTAGAGTTGCTAGAAAAGCGAGAATAAAATTGACGAAAAAGATCGAGATCAACTTTACTTACTTTATTTTCGAGCATGTCCCAATTCTACAACTTGAGAAGGTATGTGAAGCGATATGAACCTGAAGCTTCCTCAATCGCTTGAAGCATGTCTTGCGATACAATGAGAGGAGCTAAAATGCTCGCTTGACAATACCTGAGGGAATAGGTGGAAACTGCGGAAACTCTGACTTCACAACTTCCTGGACTACTTTCTTCTACTTCTTAGCACGAGTTTATTTCTGTTTCTTAGCAGCAATCTTCTGAGGCACTGTCTCGCCGCTTTCTTCATCCTCTGAGATGAGATCTTCCTTCGGAATCTCAATCATCTTCCGTTTTCCCACAGCCTTGGATGCGCTCATAGCATATTTAATGAGCTTGTGCTGGGATAGGGCAAACTCCCCATCCTCTCATCTTTAAATGAAGAAGCTAATGTATGGGGTGAGAAGGAGAGGTAAACAAGAGTTGTTCACCTTTTTCTGATTCCGATGGCGTTGTAAATAATTATGATTCAATGTTTGCCAAATCTTTAAGCACGTTGGCAATTGAGGCTGTGACCGGATTATTAACTAGTACAAGCTCCTTACTCTGCTCAATAGTTGGACCCTCATCGGCATCAATGACACTTAGCTCTGGACTAGTTTGAGTGTCGAGAGTCTGAGAAGACGTTGATCTTGACACACGAGCTTTTGGTGTCGTCGGAAAAAGATCTGCAGACATCTGAGTAGCCAAAGTTATTCTGCCATGCCTCTACTATGATATCTGGTTAAGATCAGCACCACTTAATCTCATGATCTCTTCAAGGAGATCTTATTTGGTGAGCTTAGAAAGTGGGGATTGATTAGCCATTTGGTATGTGGTGTTCCTTGTTTTAGGGATTTTGATATTTCGGGGTTTTTCTCAGGAGATAATAGATAAGAGAGAGTCGGTGTGAGTGGGAGCGAGTCGGATTATAAGAATTTTAGAGAGGGAGATAGTAAAATAACACGGTAAAGATCGTAAGTGAAGGCTTACCCGTGTATTTATAGTGTAGCTCAAACTTCCTCTGTAAGATTCACCATTCACAACCAACGACTGTAGAATCCCAACTACACAATCTTTGAAACGACTCTTTTCACAACGTCTAGAAAATCTCTGAAGCGATACAACGGCTACATGCAGATACATTTTTTTAGACTTTCATTTTTGAAAGACATGTGGCACAGCAAGAATACTCGTTGTAACGGCTAGAATAGATGCGTTGGCAAGCTAGTGTGATGCGTTGTAACGTCTAGGTGTGGCTTTTCTGAATCAATGTATGCTAGATCACTGATCCATGTAGCTTTTCTGAATCCATTTATACTAGATTATTAAGCTAATCGTTTAGACGTCACATTACTTAGTCGCAAATATTACCTTCTTCATTAAGCAAACTGCACAATTAAAAAACTCACTGAGTTGTAAATCGCTGAAGTAGCTTAACCCAAAAATCAACACAGACTGCCTTCTCATCTACTCTCACATACGCGCTTGATCATGCTAGGAGTATAAAGCTTGTGATATATTCACCAATTGTAACCATTTTAGCATGTAAAGAATAACCAAAATGCACATTTCACATGTAAGGACATAATACACTCACACTTAGCATGCATGAATATAGTATGTGCATGTAGAGGGTAACTAACTTTTTAACACAAAAAATTAAATACTTCCTATTGTGGAGTTTATTAAGGGAATTCGGAATCATTACATCAATGTTAGGAAAGGGAAACCGTAGGAATGGATCATTTCTATAGGTGTATAATATTACAAGAAGACGATCACCATTCTCTATTTGTGGCACACGAAGAATATTCAATTGGCTAACACTATATCAATAGCTTAAATGCAATATACGACCTTAGCTAGACTATCTCTTGAAATAGATAATGCATGAAAAGAAAGCAAGCAAGAAGCACAATCAAACTAAAGTTCCAATGTAGAATTAAACTACTAATTCATAGACAAAGTATGGGAGAAACTTACAGCGCATATCTTGCTTTAGCTAATAAGAAAAGATAGAAAATCCAACAGAAATATATCCATGCAAAGCGCCTTAGAAAAGATATGTTGTTGCAGTTTTTCTCATTTGGAAGTATAAGATATAGTTCAGCGAGTTGAAAGAAGATTCGCTTGAAGTGTTTGAAGACTCGCTTGAGCATATCTGAGTCTCTCTTGAAATAATATATGTCGCTTAACCATAGATGAGGCTCTCTTTGAATAAAGTGATACTTTACCACATAGATGTACACCTCCTATAAGATTTGAATGAAAGTGATGTATTTTAGACATTGAAGCATGCTTGATTTCTTCTTTTCAGCCTTGAAGGAGATAGTAACTCCTCCTTATTGCTAGAAATGAGAGTAGCTTCAGAATATGACTTTGTAGCTTCTACTCTGCATTTCATCATGCAAAATGAAAATCAAGCTTTTGGTTTCGAACGAAGCATTGACTTCGAAGGAACGCTAGTACTTGCGACTATAGAACTGGAAGGTAGAACTTTCATCTTCATATCTCTAGGAGCTCGCTCATAATAGAAGTCATCATTAAGATCAGGCAATTGGTGAGGCTCACCTTTAGAACTAATACCTCGCCGTGCTTTCTCTTGTTTGTGCTTGGCTTTTGAGGGCCTAATACGTACATGTTGGTTCTTAGATGACCCACTCTGATTGAGCTTGTCTGTAGCAAGACTCACTTGATCAAGCTGGCCCTTAGATTTAGTCTTAGCAGACTTGTAGGGCTTTTGCTTAAGCGTAATTAAGCGCTCACACTCATGCCTAGAGTGACCATTGTTTCCGCAGAAAGTGCAATAGTGGTTATATCTAATATACCCATATTTTCCTTTTCCCGGATGAAATGGTTCTCTTCGGATAAGCTTAGAAGGATGAGCGTTCGGATGACATTGCGCTTGTTTAATATACATGATGTGCGCTTTCTCTCCGTTAAACCATTGTTTGTCCTGACCTATCCCTTTCTCTATAACATTCACTTTCCTTTGTAAGTATGAGTTTTCAGCTCTGCAAGAGTGAACCTCCTTGTCTAGCTTGATCATTTTATCATGTAAATCGCTACATAGCGGTGAACAAGAATCAAATGAATCATGTTTTTTTAAAACCTAACCTTGTCTTGCTTTCACGAAAACTATTTAATTAACAATGTTGGCTTCCACATTCACATCTAGATCATCTAGCTTGGTTTAATATTTCAACAAGCATGTCCCTGATAGTTGAGTTAGTGCTTTGGCCAATAGCTAAACTCTTGCCTTTACAAAGTGCACAAATTTGGTAAGGAGAGTAGGCTTTGTAGACAGTTGTTTAACTAAGTTGTTTGATCCATTAGATCATCAAGTTCTTCTTTTTGAGCTTTCGCTTCAGCGCAAAGAACTTTATGATCTAAGACCAATTCACTTACTAAATCAACAAGTTCTTTATTTGGAAGGAGTTCCAAACTGAGAGACCTTACCTCGATGTCTTCTTCTATGTCGAAGTCTTCGACAACTATTAGACCGATATCTTCACAGTCTATCTCATTGTCCGAATCTCCCTATAAGACATTCTTTGATGGCGGTAGCCCTTGTGCAGTTCTTGGTCATATGCCCATTACATAGGCAGTTGAAGCACACCGAGTTGGAGTTGGAGCTGGAGCTGGAGCTGGATCTTGATTTTGAATCTAGACATGGAACACCATTGGCTTTAATACAAAGTTTGCCGGTTGTTCTTCGTTGTTGAAATTGCTTTCTTCCTTTAATGATGTCCTGAGTAATCTCATAATAGTAGCGGCTTCATTGTACTTCATGATTCAAACAAGAGAGAGAGATTGCTTGTTAAAATCAATGCAATTGAGTGACAGAAGATCTGATACCAATTGTAGGATCGAGTTGGATCTTGAAAAGACGAGTTAATCTTTTGATCGGCTCGCTTTAGTGTTTGAATGATGTATATGATAAAAAAACAATTAAGCTAGTCTAATCTCCACGTTAAACACAACAAGCTAGTAAGCTACTGTGTTAGAGTTGCGGAAGGGGAGATTATCTATAATGTTGAACTAAAAAAATATGAGTTTAGAAGTTCAGCTCAATGCAAGGATCTACCAAGGTGAGAACCTTAAGCTTCTAATAAGCTCGGGATAAAACTTACCACTAAGATTATATTAATCAAGAGAAATTACACAATAGAGCTAGTTTTAACTCTATGTAACTCTCTTTCACAATACAATCCGTGTTTATCACAATACAAGCAAACTCTCTTAATCTCTAAGGTGATTTAGGACACTCCCTTACTTCACAACTTCCTCTAGCTCTCGACTCTGTCTAATTCCCTCTTGTTATCACCTCTCAGCAAGTGAAGTTCCTAATTTTTCTACCTTTCTCATCTTTTTCTTTAAAGCTCTCTAGGTCTCTTAGCTCTTCAGCTCATAAACTCGTGTGCCTAACATCACCTAATGCACGTATATATAGTATTCCTAAAATTAATGCCCAAGTCTTAGCAGAACTATATCTAACAAATGAAGAAGTCCACCTCAGTGATCTGTGTGATCAATCCACTCTTGGAAAGCATCAATGGCCATATGTTCTTTGAGCTTCTGGTCTTGAGTAACAACTTTGTCCACGTTGGAAATCCGCTCCACACCCTTAGCGCGTCCCTTATTTGTCCATCTTGGCGATCCCCGTTCATCACTATGCATAGCTAGAAATCCTAACAAACTCCAGTTGTTTCCACTTCCCTTATCCTTAGCTTCTCGGCCTTCCCTTTACTTGACTGAATCCTCTATGCACTGGTGCAGGATTCCTCGTTTTGACACTCTCTTTTGCACCATTGCTTGTATTTTCTCTCTTTATGTAGAAGCACAATTCACTAGCTTTATAGTGACTCTGTTTGCTTAAAGCTAATCCTTCCGTCTTCTAACTTTTCTCTTCACTTCTTTATTCTTCACTTCATCACCTATTGTGCTTTGACGAGATTTGCTTTCCCCGCTAGGCTATAAGCTAGTCTCCTCATGGACTAAGCTAGTCCGCCCGTGTCAAAGCTACTCTCCTAACTCCTCGACCTATTCTTGGAAAGATTATCGCACACAATGGACATCAAATACTTATGTTTATCATCATCAAAACAAGCGGAATGATTGAGCTAACTAGTTACATACTATATATCAAACCAACAACTAGCCTGTTAGCTTTTTTGTAAATAGAGAAACTTGTAACTAGTGAAAGGGTTGTTGATTTACTAGATTTACACAAAGGGACTTTATTCTGTAAAGTGAGCTTAAGAGTGTTTAGGAAAAGTCTTCTAGAAAGATTGAGTGTGAAAGTTCTAGGAGAGAGAATTGCATTTTTTTTAATAAATACTTGTATAAGCAAGCTTTAATAAATAAAAAGTTCAGTGATGAGTTTTATCCTCGATAACTAGGATCTAAGGTTCTCATCTTGAGTGAAATTCTTGATCTACACTCTAGCTTCTTTCTTGCGCACTATTGATCAAACTCTAAGTCTTTGAGATTTTGTTTATGAAGAATCTCCCCTCCCCGATCCAACATATGTTTCGTCCGGTTACATTTAGGGTTTGGCATCGGTGATGATTATCCTTTTTCGATCACAAATATGCCTGAGTACGCCAACAAGCAAACAGGGGAGCTTTCATTACTGTTGTCTTCGCTAGAAAGGAATCGGAATCCCTGCCAATGGGATAGTTGGTGTAATCATGTCGACGACATTTGAGAGGATTCAATCCTTCGACAATTCGTTAAGAATCTGGGGCCTTCTCTAACACCAGAGGCTGATTATATGTCGAGGGAGATATTGATGTTTGGCGTTGTTCCGATGGCGTTGACTTACTACTGGCGTATGAGAATGCTGGACACGGAAAGGTACACAGCCTTGGTAGCTAGAAAGGAAAAGGAAGCGGCATAAGATATGTCAAAGGTGTTGAACGTTCAACACGCACCAGAAAAGAGAGAGATTAGAGAGGATTAGTTGATTACCAGAACCAAGTACGGATCAGATTAATTAAATAAAAACAAAAAAAAGAAGATTAGTGATAAGTATATAATTAAATTTTATTTTTATTCTATATATAATGAGAAATATAATATATTTAATTAGAAATATAATATCATTTTAAAATATATAAATAAGGGTAATTCAGGTGAGAAAGCTTTTGCTTGTGTAAGAAATGAGAATAAATGTTAGCCTTTGGATTTGAAAAAAAAATCAATGACTAGTCAATATCGTTGACCACCTTTGACCAGCCATTGACTGACGTTTGATCGACCGTTGACTTCAAGGTTTTTTTAGAGCTCAAAATTTTATTTTTTCATGGAATAATTTTTTCCACGCGAAATGTGCAGCATTTTTACTCAAAATCTGTGATATATTTATACTAGAATGTGCTATAAATTTGCATATATATTCTATAAGATTTATAAATCCATAATCTATCATGTTGCTAAATATGCAATATTTTTTACTAAAAACGTACAATGATTTGAACATGCAAGTGCAATAAAATTATAAGTATTTTGTATTACATTTCAAATCACAATATATTAAACATTTTGCTTAGCATTTACTTGTACATTTACTAAGAAGATCTAGCACATATATATGAACTGATGCACATATGATTAAGAAGGTTATATATTTAAGTTTTCAATCACATTTAATCTACTTAGAATACCTTGCACATTTACTGAGACAATCTTGCAAAATTAGTCATAAAACTTTGCACATTCAATATGAATATCTTGAATATGTATAGAAAATTTACATATAATTGATGCGTAACTGCAACAACCAAATTCATTATGCTTGCACATTGTTAAGAAAAACACTGTTCAATTTGTAAGAGCACCTCACACAATAATGATATTTTAATGCACATTTACTTTTATAGGAATTCAAGTAAACCTAATCACATTATAATACACATTTACTGATAATATTCTGCACGTTTACTCATATAATCTTGGACAATTACTTTTAAAAACATTGCACTATATTTTCGTGATCTTGCATAGTTACTTATAAATGCTTACACATTTACGCAAAATATCTTGCACATGTATAGAAAACCGATGCACAATTGATTCATAAAAAACCAACTAAAACTACTTACATTTGTATGCATATTTCTATAGATTTTTGATGCACATTTGCATACAAATTACTTCATATTTTCGGAAAATAAAAAAGTTGTGCTCAGAAAAAAAAATTGGGGCCGTAAATTTTATTGGTCAACGGATTGACCCTTGATCATGATCTTTGACCACGTTGATCATTGACCTTTGACTATTGACTATTGGATCAATCCTAGCCATTGGATTTGAAAATATACAATGGCTAGTATTCATTCTCATTTCTAACAAGTAAAAACTTTCTCACTAGAACCTTACGTACAAATAACACTATCCATTATAGTTATGTTATACGAATCGTTATCACAAGCTATAGAAGAAAACTACATATGTAACATTATCTTAAAAGTATAATTAATATTGTTTATTATAGTGTCATACATATGATTCATGATATATATATGCTATATTATATAATAGTGTGAAAAATCTAGACAAAAAAAGATGTTACATCGAGATCTATACAATTAAAATAAATGAAAATATATAACAAATTTAGTCAATATAACACGATTTTCTTGTTAATGAATTCATATGGTTTAGGACTTACTCCCGCCGTCCAATTTTATTTGTCTAAATTTTCTTTTCGGTTGTCCCCTTTTATTTGTCCAAGTTTCCATTTATAGCACACACAACTTTACCATACTACCTTCATCTACATTATTAAAATTATTTATTTATACTTTTATCACAACTTCCCACACATAATATTTTCTCTCACCAAACATCTAATCACCTTTTCTTACACATATATATCAACCATTTTTAATTACCTACCATTTCTTCCGTCCATTTTTCAACTAACTTTCTTAATAATTCCAACTACCACCAAGAACACACTTAATTAACTTAGAACTAATCATAATTAACAAGTTCTAAAACATGTGTTAAATTAAAAAATTTGCACTAATGTGCACACAAGTACACTCAAATTCTAATCTTGGCCCTAAAATAAGAAACATTCAACCCAACCCACTAATATTACCTAATCCCGACCCATCCTTCCTTAACCTAAATTTTCAATTAACCCAAACCTAATCCCGGCCCAACCCAAAAATTATAACCCTAGGTATATACTCTCTCAATCCCGATTACCCATCTCTCACTCGCTCATTTTCTCAATTCTTCTTCACCGCCGCAATCTTTCCCTCCTCTGAAACCCTAGAAATCGGTCTCTGATCTCTCTCGCCCCTCTCTCACCTCTGTTTGTCTAAATGTCACCTATATTTGTGTTTTTGTCTCCTAAAATGTGTTGTCTCGATTTGTTTTGCTGTTTTGTGTTGGAGCCGATCTTGTGGTTCTGGTGTCCATCTTTTTGCTATAGGATGTGCAAATCTAGATTGTGTCCCCGATTTTGTCGTTTGATGTGCTATTGTGGGTTGCATGTCCCCGATCTTGTGGTTTGATGTGTGATTGTGGGTTCCATGTCCCTGATCTTATTGTTTGATGTGTGATTGCGAGTAAATGTTCCCGATGTTGCGGTCTGGTGTTGCGATTATGCTCTGATGTCCCTGATGGCTGTGTGGTTGGTGCTTTGATGTCCCTCGCGAGCTGAACTTCATTGATTCTCTCTCTTTTTTTGAATCTTTCATAGTTTTGCGAATTTGTTGTCCCCGATCTCACATGCACCTCTGTCCCATTTGTTGTATTTTGAGCAGGATTATAATGAGTAGCTCTCCCAAATAGTCATCAACACCGACCCTCAGTTACACGTTGGGGATTTCAGATCCTAATGAACCACTGACCCCCTTCTACGCTCCCCAAATTCCCTGATCATCTGTGGAGTGCATCTTCCCCGAGTTTGAGCCTCTGTTACCAGAGAACTCGTTCTCGTCGAGGTGCTCCTACTACCCGAAATGTGATTGGGGGCGGGTCTCTGCCTCGTCGTGCACAACCACTTGAGGAATGCATCAAATGATACCCTGCTACTAACTGAGATGGCCCTTGACGCTAAGTTGGAGGTTGATCAGCCTCTGCTGCTACTGGATGACACCTTCTACTGGTTCCCCGCCGCCAGAGGTCATCGTTGGTGTGTGGAAGCTTCTTTCTCTAAGGATGTAGCCATGCCCTTGAAAAGAAGGAGGATCACTCTGGCAACCCTGCCCGAAGTGATCGTCATCAGTAGTGACTCTTTGACTTCAGATGAGATCTGAAGCCTAGCTAATCTTTATATTTTTGGCGTATTTTGGATCACTTGAATCTCACATTTTTTATGGATTTGATGGTACATTAAACTTATGGTATGTGGACCTGTATGTCCACCATTATTGACTCTTGATCTTTAACTGTTTGAATGTGTATGTTTTTGCTTGCATTGCTTCTTCGTGCTTCTGAATATTGTTTACAAGTTAATTGCATTGAATGTGCATTGTCCATATCTGTATTGGGACATGCTTTGTTTCTCTGTGTGGTACATTTGGACCAATGCATATGACTTGCATTCATGACTTGTGAATGTTATATTTATTGGTCAGTGGTTGCAATGCATGCCTCTTGCATGCATTATTTGAGAATTTGGTGTCTACTTGTTTGGTACAAATTATTATGCCTAATGGTCTGGTACAAAGTGTTGTGCCAAAATGTGGTTGTTCTTCATGTTGTTGTTTTCTGTGGGACATATTCTATACTTGCATTAAGCAACAATTTAAATCATGACTTTGTAGGGATAATATTTATGTGTAGGATGTGGTGATGGATTATTCAGTTTCTGTACTTACATCAGCAACCAGTCAAATTATGACTTTGGATGCCTATGTCTAGTATAGAATCTGTATGTGGGTATGTTTTGCACAAGTTTTTTTTGATTTGGTGTCTATCCCAATGTGCTTGATACTATGCTTGATTGTTAGCCTTAGGAAAGTTCTCTGATGATGCCTTGTTTACTAATAACAAACTCTCGACACAATGTTCAATGTTGTACCTCCATATTGCAACCAGTCATCTAATGACTCTGGACGACATATGTTGATAGGTTATACGTTGATCATGGATTTCTTAAATGAAGGTTTGGGACATCTGAGATTTATTTTATTTTTGTTCTATGATGAAATCTCATTTGTTGAGAATCAAGTCTGTAGCACAATTCATTACATCATCGTTCCCATAAGCAACCAGTCATTGTCACTTGGATGGCTTATGTGTCTAAGAATGCAGTGATTAGACTTGTTTCAATGAGGGCATTAGAGACACATGAGAATATTTTTTACAACCTTTTTTGTTGCCCTAGGTTTGGTGTTAAAGTATATTTCATGTTTTAGTTATGTTAGTGAGTTATTCCTGTTTGTTTTATGTCTTAGGTTAGTAATTTGTTCTTGTTTTTTTTGTCATCTGCACTGTTTGTTGATCATGTACTTACTTTGTGAACATTAAGTAGAATTAATGTTGATTATACGTTCTACTTTTGTTCGTTTGGATTTACATTGTTTCGGTGCATATAGAATTATGAATTTAGATATAAACCTGATTTAGTACCAATTTCATAAAATTTATAGCATAACATTAGTTAAGACAACAACATAGGCAATAGAGTAATACACATCTATACATATTAAGTAATCTTATGTGATTTTCTATTCTTCGTGCCATTGCTCTTCATTCTGGTTTGTTTCTTCATTTACTCCCCATGCTTGTGTATCTGCTTGAGTTGCTTATTGTGTTTGTGGTTGCTCATCTACTTGTACATCTCCATGAACAATATTCCATGCTTGTCTTACTGCCCAATTTGGTGCTTTTATTTCTATAAGTAGATTGCCTTCTTTTCTCAACTTCCTCTTGTTTACATGTAGTAAGTCATAGTCATTGCCCCCCTTACATTTTAGGATCTCATTCATGACATATTGGAGCGAATACCAAACATTACTAAGAGTTCTAGGATCCAAGTCATAGAATTCCTCATTTACTGCTGCTAGCATGCCATTGATATCTTTTGACATTTTTTATGCATTAATGATTGTATGCTTCTAAAGAAACCTAAATCTAAAATGTATAAGTATGGGCTATTTGCTAGTTGTTGAATAAGAATGAATGTGAAATTGTCTTGACAATATATCTGTTTCCATTCTTTGTCTCCTTGTGTCACATGTGCTTTCGAATTATCTTGTTGAATGAAAAGGACTTTGTGTCTTCCATCTTGTGGCCATTTCTCATTAATTGTTGGAATGATCTTTTGATTTAACATTTTTCTTGTGACTTTTTTTATTCACTAGTTCTATTAATTTAGTGACCATTTCTCCCTTTTCTCTGTTTTTTTAGCCCCTCTTAGCTGGCTCCTCGTATGTGAATGGAGATATGCCTATGCTCCCATCAAATATGCAATCTCCGTTTTCGTTGAACCTTTTCCTTGCTACAGCTGTTGTGAACATTACTTTTGGGATGAATTTACTTGAACTTGCACATCCCCTTTCTCATGTTGTGCTAGATAAACTCTGTGACTTTTTTGGTTAAGTAAAACCACTTCTCATATAAGTGTACAAAATCGTACATGGGGTAGTAATCTGTTTTGGTTTATAATCTGTCCCCTTGGATCAAATTTAGTATCCACTCTAATCTTGTTTTTTTGTGCACTTCACTTAGTCTCGGATGGAGTGTATTTGTGTGTGACCTCATGACACATCATTCTACGATATGTTGTTGATATGCTGAGTTAGTTTGCTAGATCCCAAATGCATGTTCTGTCCCCCATGTTCTGTCTCCCAATTTTTTAATGAGATTTTGCATGTTTTTTTGTCATTTTTCTTCATCGATTTTTGCAAAATCTTATCATTTTGCCTTGTAGTTTGTCGTTTTTTATTTTATTTATGGATTTTTTTTAACAAGTTCAAGAGCTTTATTTTATAGTTCACGAATTTATATTGTGGGTTCATGAATTTATATTGTATATTCAGAAATTTATATTGCGGGTTCATAAGTTATTTCATTTCACTCGATGGTTTTTCTAGCAAGTTCAAGAGCCTATTTTCATGGTTTATGAATATGTATTATAGGTTCATGAATTTATATTGTACGCTCATAAGTTTTTTAGTTTAATTAAATTGATTGTTTCTACAATTCAATAATTTTTCCTTCTAGTTTGTTGGTTTTTCTTTCTAACTTATGAATATTTTCCTTCCAAGTTCAAGAGCCTTTTTTAAGGCTAATGAGTTTTCTATTATACGTTCATGAACTTTATATTATAGGTCGATGAATTTATATTGCAGGTTCATAAATTTTTCCATTTAGTTCGACGATTTTTTAAATAATTTTATGTTTTTTCCTTGTAGTTCGTCGATTTTTTATTTCTAATTTATTACTATTTTCTTGCAACTTCAAGAGATTTTTTTAAAAGCTAATGAGTTTTGTATCATACGTTCATGAATTTTTTACTAAAGGTTCATATATTTTTTGCACAAAATTCAAATGAAGAGTTGTGTTTTTTTATGATGAATTTCCATTTGGATGTTTGTTAAAAAATTTCAGGTTTATGAGTTTTTTATTATGGACTTACTCACCTATTTACAAATTTATTAATTTTTGTTATGGGTCATGAATTTTCTATTTTATGTTCATGAATTTATATTAAAAATTTCTAAATTTGTATTGAAGGTTCATAAATTTTCTTTAAATAAAATTCATTTTTTAGCTTCCTCTTGACTGCTCGACTTCTCGTATACTAAGCACCAATTCAGACTTGTTCATTAATTTGGTACAAGATTTTTTACATTTAAGTTTAACCCTACACTAAGGAATTATGTTTTTTCTTGGCATTTGAAATCATATTTGATATATAAATTACGGTCTTCTTTACCATAAGTTCATTTTGAGACTCCAAACGACGATCATGAGCCATATCCACTAAGGATGCACATTTTAAGTAAAATATTATCTTATTTTTTAAGTCAAATGAGTTGCATGTGTACAAGAATGAAAAGCCCAATTTTTAATTCGTATAAAAATATAAAATTTTTAAAGAATGAAAGACTAGAGCTACTAAGCATGCGTGTTTTAAGTCAAACACAAACGGATTTGTGTACGTATAGAGAAGTCTATTACCCCATCTCATAAGGTAAGGTCTCTTCTAATTCAATATCATCGAAAGACTGCTAGCAGATAAGAAAACATTTCCAGTTTTCGCACGCTTCCTTCTTTACCTTGACACCAACTAGAGGTTTACACCACACCGAAGGAGAGGACGATGAACTTGCAGTGGCAGACAAAGAAGGGAAGAGTTGCTGATTTTTTTTAGCAGCGAAATCATGACAGTATCTAAGAAAGCCTTGTTGCAACACATTTTTTGTTAAATCCTGTCCAACCTATCCAACAAATTACGAATTAATCTGCTAGAAGATCTGAAATACATGCAGATAGATTAAACCTAAACCGCTAGAAGGTCTGAATTCAAATTAAAATGCAATCATATTACAAAAACTGTAGACGAACTTAACCGCTAAAAAATCTGAAATACCTACGAACACAAAACCTTTTTTCTAGGGTCAACCTCCTTGAGTTTTGTATAGCGTTAATTGCACCTAAAATATGAGATTAGATAATCATTCACCAACCCAATGTGGGCCTTTGGTAAGTTGCAATTACAATACAAATCAGCTCCAAAATGATAAACATATTGATCACATTTTATCTAGATATGATGCTATACCTTGACAATGGTTTCAATACTCAATCCACCACCACATTAAAAAAGAAACTTCAGCAACTTTAGGCCACAGATAAGCAATAAGAAGGCCTGAAACTTGCAGCCAACAAGTAAGATCTATTGAATCTAGGCCTCGAATAAAATTCAGCAGCATTAGGCCTCAGATAAAATATAAGGTCTGAAATTACCTTCTAAAAAACAATATATCAAACTTTTTTACAAACAAAATCTAGGAAACCAGCTTAATTTAAGAAATTAGATCTATGACTCGTTTTGATTAATTGATAAGCTGAATTACAAAGGTATTGGAGAAAAGCTTAAATACAGAGATGAAAACCTAACTAACCACTTGCTCACTAAGTGGAAGTGATGCCTATCCTATTTGCTAAACAATAGGAACTAAACTATAATAAACAATTAATGCAACAATAATAAGATATTAACAAGTTAAACAACAGGCACAACAAGATCTTGAGCAGTTTGTCTGCTAGTGGCAATAATGAAGGTAGAAGAGGAACAACATTTCACCATATATACCAACAAATCTATTTCAGATCTAAACTGAAATTAGGGTTCCATTAACAAGGAAAGGGAGAAGCACTTTAAATTTAGGGTTCCTAATTATTATTGAAGCCATTTCTAGATAGAAAGATCTATGAAAAGGAAAAATAATAGAAAGATGATTCACGAGGCCCTTAACTCACTAAGGTCGGCGGGGATTTCGCTGGAGAGGTAGATGTGGCATTTAAGAAAAACAGGTTTGAAAACGTGGAAGCTGGGATTTGGCAGGGAATGACATTATACTAGCGAGCGATAAGACCTTGGCGAATGTGAGGTTTATAAGGTCGGTTATGCATAGGGAGCCACAGGACGAGTCGCCGAGGTAAGTGCTTCATCGGATTCAAGCGTGTAGAGGAAGACTTCTCTGTCATGCCCACTGGATGAGGAATGAGACGTATAGGTGAGGTAAGGAAGGAATTCCAAAGATTAGTGGATAAATTGTAGAAAAATTGCCATGAAAGAATGTATCAGCTCCATGTGAATGCTTAAATTTTTTATTTTTTCATCATATTTGCATCTACACCATCGATTTTCATCAGTTAACATTCCTGATCTATACTCACGTACTCACCATAATACTTGTACTCACTAGAACGTCCCTCATATATAATAATCTTAATATAGTTGGTAAGGTTTTAGGTGCTTTGATTATCTAAAATAATAATCAATAATTTTATTATCATTAATATTCTAGGAGTAAAAATTTTAAATAAAAAACTAAAAAGGTAATAAAATTTAAATAACAAAAAATCTATAAATAATATATAATTAAATAATCAATTTTGGAAAAATCAAAATAGTTTGAGTAATAGCTTAATTGAGATTACATATCTGAAATGACGACACACATAATTTATCTTCTATACATTGTTTGTTGGTTATATATTAATGTGATTTGATACTCGTAATTTGACATTCAATCTTAAATATCCTAAAGTTAACCAAGATGTGAAATGCAGTTAAATAGAGTTTGCATTGAAATTTTTTAGCAGTTACATTACATTATATTTTATTACTAGTTGCATGGATGTGCACTTCCCTTTTGAAGAAAACTGCGCATGCAATTGGACATGAGGTGCAGTTCGTATTGTGAACAAGTTCACTCTCAGAATTCTAGATTTTAAAAGTACACTTCGTTTCCTAACATGAAGTGCATCTCTTACATGTACAAGTGATGCACTTTAAATTAGAGCATTCAAGTGCTTCAGTGGAGTAGCTTGTAAATTTGAAAGTGCATGCATCCATGGGTATGAGGTAAGTTTATTATTTTTTATCTTTCCATCATATATATTCTGTCATTTTATTGTGATAATATTTTTTTTAGTTGATGAAGTTTCGTTGTTCATTTCACATAATTAATAACCATTTTTATTAAACATTTAAAAGTGCATTTCATAATGGAAAGGAGAGCATTCCAGATTATTCTGGAAGTGTACATTACAAACTAGTGCACATTTTAGGTTATAAGAGTGCACAAGAATATTACATGAAATTAAAAATATAAAATAACACAACATTAATTAAAATACATCTTAGTTCTTTTTTTTAAATATTGGGAAGTATGGTAAAGCTGATATTCTGGAAATTTTCTAACATCCAAAAAGTAGTCCAGACAATCTTTGTACTTCTATTGATTATTTCTTTAGACGAAACCGTTCATATTTCTAGTGTATCTATAAAATAAAGACAACATCTTAGTAGAATATAGAAACATATTAAAATTTAATAAGTGTTAGAAGTACACTACCAATATATGTTTTTACATCAATGAACTATGAAATATCTTTGATTGTTGTCTTGTTCTTGCTCACCTCCTTGCACGTTCTGATATTATGTCCTTTTACCCACAATTAGTGCACACTCTAACTTTTTTCTTCGCCTTCTCCATTGCTTCCTCTTTTCCACCCATGTAATGCTTTCTAGACCCTTTATTTTGTGCTTGCTTCGGAGAGTTTATTGTGATTTCAAAAGGAGATTTTCCAACAAACCTCTCAAACCTACTTTCACCCAAACTCGTGGTATTCACTGTCTTATTTGTGCTTAAATAAGATGCTTTGTGTTTTCTAGTAAGTCCAAGAAAATATGTCATTCCTTCAGTGTTGTTCTCTACAACACTATTGAAAGTGTGAAATTATGACATCTGGTGGAGCAAGAGCATCTTTCTATCATCATTTTACGCACAATCCTCATATAAAGAACCGTCTATTTTAAACACGGACTTCACTTTTTGTTAGTTGAGCTTTAATCATCTTGTTAAAGCTTAATCTATTTCTCTTTGTTTTGATGATAACAAACTAATATGTTTAATCTCTTAGTGTTTTTTTAAGCCTTCTAGGTCATTTCCATATTTGTAAGGATGCGCTTAAGTCACTTAGAGATGCGCTTGACTGGTCACAGTCGCGCTTAACACCAAGAGGAGAGAGTAAGTTTCGCAAATGGTGTTTAATAAATCCATTCAAGACCAAGAAGTTAGAGTGATCGAGCTTCGAGGGCGTAGAGACGCGCTTGAATGAAGTTGAAGGAAGTTGACCACGAGGTTCCACTGAAGCTTAGGGTGCGCCAGAGCGCAGGAGAACAAATCTACACGCTTCGATGGCTGGTAAAGCGAGAGAGTGCAAGTTGCGTGCACAGGAAGGTGCGAGAAGAACTTCACACTCTTTGGGACGCTACTCCAGGGATCGCCAGCGTGGCAAGAGTTTGTTAGAGCTTGAAGCACACGGATTGCTTATGTGGCGTGGATCAACACATGAAGAACAAAACCAAATCACTCCAAGCCGTTGATTAATTCTGGTGAAGTGATCAAGGCACACGGATTGATGAGGTGGCATTGTGCTTAGTCTTTGTTTGTTACACAGTTGAGTTATAGGTTTAGCTTAAGACTTGTGTATAAATAGAGTACTATTTCATTCACTCTAGGTGTTGCAAACGTAGAGAATATAGGAAGTTAGAGAGAGCTTAAGAGATATTTCGTTTGTAATCGGAGAGTGTTGAGAGTGCCGTTGTTCTTCAGAGCTGAACTGAGAGTATTGTAGAGAGAGTGCCTACGAGTGAGCTTCTTGTGTTGAAGCGAGAGATTGTAATCACTTCTTAATCAATACAAGTGTAGTGGTGAGTTTTATCCCGAGTCAGATAGTGACTTAGGGTTCTCACCGTTTGGAAATTCTTCTGTGTGCAAATATAGGTGCGCTTTAACAACTTAAAGCACGCTTTATTGTCTGTCTAACCTCTTCCGCACTTAAGGACTTTAGTAAATTCATTACTAATAGTTCATCATAGGTAAAGCGCAAGCCAAGCATTCAAAGCGCAATTGAATCCTTGTTAAGCGCAACTAAGGCTTAATGAACCTTAGTGACAGAGAACAATAGCTGATCAAAACACGTGTTTTCTACTTTGGTAACGTGTTATTTCCTACAATTGGTATCAGAGCAACATGTTAGCTATTTGCACTAATCCTTTTACAGGTTCAAAAGGATTTTCAAGTCTAGAACAATGGCCAGTTTCAACCTCGGTATTTCTCTCGCCAAGCCCCATGTCCTTGTTGAAGGCGAACTCGAATGGTGGCTCACTATGACGAAGAACTACATCCAGCAGACGGACTATCAGTGCTGGAAGATTATTGAAAAAGGTGATGAGAAGATCTCCGAGATGGATGACTCAAAATGGGAAGCAAAAGAGTACCAACTCATGGAGAAGAATGCTAAAGCGCAACAGCTCATTCTTAATGCTCTTTCAAGGAAAGATATAGACAAGGTAATGTCCCTCCCCACTGCCCAAGCCATGTGGAAAGCCATTATAAACATGCACTCAAGTAGTGATGATATGAAGGACAACCGTATGAGCTTAATCGCGAATTTTGCTCCATTCGAATGGGGGAAAATGAGCTCGTCTCTGATTATCATTCTCGGTGTCAAATCCTGTATGACAAGATGCTTTCTGCTGGAATGGAGAAGAAAGCTTGGGAATATTCTATGGCGTTCATTCATGGAGTGAACTCAAAGTATACAACCCTCAAGCAAATTCTTCTTCAGTCCGAGGAAACCCGAGAATTGCCTATCTCTGTTCTTGCAGGTAAATTTAAAGTGCAGGAAATCAAGAACAATGAGGTAAAGCACTCAAACCAAGAAACAAGAGGAATGGTACTCAAGCTTTCACGTGTACTCAAAAAGCTTGAAAATGATGAAGAAGGAGAAGACGACGATGATAAGGACGTCGCTATGATGACTAAAGTTGTGAAGAAATTCTTCAAGAAACAGGGTGGTTTCAAGCAGCGCGATCCTACCTCCAAGCAGCGCGACCTCAAGGAGTTCACCTGTTTCAACTGCAACGAGAAGGGACACCTTGCTAAAGCATGTCCTCATCTAAAGGTGAATCCAAGCGCAAGCTCCACCGAAAAACAGCCCCGTCCTAAACAAGCTTTTGTTTCACTCTGGGGTGAATCTGATGGAGATTCGGATGATGGAGCGCAAGCTGATGTCTGCTTGATGGCTGGTAGTAGATCAGACTCGGACTCTAGCTCTGACGTTGAGGTAACGGATCTTAACTATGAAATCTTACCCAAGCGCAACCTTATCAATCTTTTAAAAGAATTAATGGTTGATCATAAGTCACTAGCTGATGAAGCTAGGGGACTTCTGGATGAACTTAATAGTTCTAAGGAAGAAGTAGTTGAGCTTTCCAAGCGCTTACATGATAACCCCACTCTCTTGACAAAATCTTGTGAGCGTTGTCATGAAAGCGAGTTGGAAAGAATCTCTGACTTAACCAAGGATGTAAAGCTCGATCAGATCATATCAAAGCTTGACATTCTTACTAAGCTAGTAGAAGCAAAGTATGTCCCTCAAACAGGCTTTGTGAAAGCTAGACCTGGATTGGGCTATGACCCCCAGGAATCTTCCTCTAACTCTAGCCCTCCTCTATCAAGTGATTTCTCTTCTAAAATCAAATCACTTGAACAAGACCTAACTGCCTACAAGAGTGAAAACTCTCATTTGAAGGGCAGAATAAAGGTACTTGAGGATCAACCTTTAGAAACCAAACAGTGGTTTCCTGGGGCAAAAGCGCATAATTTGTATAAGAAACAAGCGCATACCCCAACTAAGCCCTATAAGCCAATGGCTAAATCCAAGGGCAAGCGTCAACGTTATCAACGTTCACATGTTGACAACGGTTGCGCTTCAAAGCACAGAGGTACGCTTCGTAAAGCTCGACCTCATATTGTGCTTGATCTTAATGACCCTAGATATTATGAGCCTGTTCATAAAACAAGTGAGTTAATAGCTATGGACAATGTTCCCACGAAGCTTGCGCTTCGTAGGGAACATAGAAATTTATCTTTTTCTTTGCAGAATGAAATGAAGAGTAGAAGATTCATGTTTAGCGATTGTTTGTAACGAGCGATCCACTACGGCTACTCTCATTTCAACATAAGGAAGAAGCACAAGACTTCTTCAGGGCAGAAGGCAAGAAAAGATCACGAGACATATCTAGTACATCATTCAAGGACTTAATATCTCGATGTACACTTTCCATGTGATTATCTGAAGCGAAAGGGCATCAAGATTATTCATGTATCTTCAGAAGGGCAATTGGCAGATATCTTCACTAAGGCGCTTAATCGTCAGGTATTCTTAAACCTCAGGGTTCATCTTGGCCTTATTCGACTCCATTAGCTTCGAGGCAATGGAACTGTAAGTATTCCTCTATTTGACTAGAACTAGCGAGCTTAGTATCAAGGTACGAACTATGGTCGCTTGCACTTGATAGCTTTGAGTCTTCATGCTTTTGATTGATCATTGAAATGAATTAGTATTGAACTTGTCTGACCTGTTTGGCTCGATTTGATATAATCCTAATCCATGCATGCTCTTATTTGCCAAAACGTGACAATGGTGATCGTCTTCTACCCATATTACATGCCTAAGAAATGATCCATTGCATAGGTGTCCCTAGCCTGACTAGATGTAACGCTTCTCTCGTCCTTTATTGAGCTCTACATTAGAGAAGTATTCATTTGGTGACATAAAGCCTAAATTACCATACTACATGTATATGCACATACGTCCACATCAACTTGAGTGATTGAATGCTCTAATGTCCCCTATATGAAATGTGCATCTTCCTATTCATGAATTTCTTTACATTGTAGTTTGAAAATTGAACTGGACATCACACTCTCACGTCTACTCATCTCAATCAGTGTTATGCTTCTTCGGTTTGACAAAGATCCAGCATGTGCTTCAGTGTTACGTCTACTCAGAGGTGGTTCAGCATGCGCTTCAGTATTCAGCGCATTTAAGTATTCAGTGCATCGCTTTAAGGCTAATAGAGCAGTCCAGCGGGTTTGGTCGGCTGTACAAAAAGAATTGGCCAGCTGGTGCAACTGCGCTCAAGAAGACCGTGTTTGGCCCCAATGTGCCAAAAGGTGCGCTCACAGTTGATCTGCTTCGCCCGGCTAAGCGCTTATTCCACCACTTCATCATCACCACCATCACGCCACGCAATTATGATCGTGATAAGACGCCATTATTGCCATCTTGTTGCCCAAGACTGAGGAGAAACCCCACTCTAGCTCGCACTCCGAGCTGAGCTCCCCGCCGACTTATCTGTTATAAGTCGCTTCAATGGAAGCGCATCAGGAGAGGGTCGAAAAGCGTCTTGGCGAAATGGTGGAAATTATGTCTTCAATGCTGAAGTTAGTCCAGGAGAGACTTAACGAAGAACGAGGTGGTAGCCCATGAGTTGTTGTGATGGTTGCGCTTTTAAAGCGCATTTGCTGATTCTCTTTTTTCTCTCTGCTCTGTTTATGTGATTTGTGAATTAGCTCGTTAGGTTTCCAGCTCCTCTTGTGGCAGTTTGTACTCAAATGATACTTAAGTATGCTTTCGATTTTTATATCTCTGAGAGCCTTACTAACCTGACTTTTCTTTACTTAAGTTGCTCACTTTTCTCTCTTAAGATTTGTTTGACGTCTTAGCTAGCAAGCGCACTCTACTATCTTTCTTACCGTATGACTTTGCTTTGAATTTTTCGATGATGTCAAAAGGGGGAAAAACACAGGTAAATTCCTCTTTGATTAAGGGGGAAGTATGAGATCATGCTTGAATTCAGGGGGAATTGAAAACTGGTATGGTTAAGTACCTTGGTAAGTTACTTTGATCCAATTCCGAATCTGAATACTTGATTAAATTGATATTATTGCCTTCATTTTAGTCACTTAAGAAAGTATTCATGAGCTTACCTGTTTACAGTTTGTCATCATTAAAAAGGGAAAAATTGTTAGTTGAGCTTTAATCATCTTGTTAAAGCTTAATCTATTTCTCTTTGTTTTGATGATAACAAACTAATATGTTTAATCTCTTAGTGTTTTTTTAAGCCTTCTAGGTCATTGACATATTTGTAAGGATGCGCTTAAGTCACTTAGAGATGTGCTTGACTGGTCACAGTCGCGCTTAACACCAAGCGGAGAAAGTAAGTTTTGCAAACGGTGTTTAATAAATCCATTCAAGACCAAGAAGTAAGAGTGATCGAGCTTCGAGGGCGTAGAGACGCGCTTGAATGAAGTTGAAGGAAGTTGACCACGAGGTTCCACTGAAGCTTAGGGTGCGCCAGAGCGCAGGAGAACAAATCTACACGCTTCGAAGGCTGGTAAAGCGGGAGAGTGCAAGTTGCGTGCACAGGAAGGTGCGAGAAGAACTTCACACTCTTTGGGACGCTACTCCAGGGATCGCCAGCGTGGCAAGAGTTTGTTAGAGCTTGAAGCACACGGATTGCTTATGTGGCGTGGATCAACACATGAAGAACAAAACCAAATCACTCCAAGCCGTTGATTAATTCTGGTGAAGTGATCAAGGCACACGGATTGATGAGGTGGCATTGTGCTTAGTCTTTGTTTGTTACACAGTTGAGTTATAGGTTTAGCTTAAGACTTGTGTATAAATAGAGTACTATTTCATTCACTCTAGGTGTTGCAAACGTAGAGAATATAGGAAGCTAGAGAGAGCTTAAGAGATATTTCGTTTGTAATCAGAGAGTGTTGAGAGTGCCGTTGTTCTTCATAGCTGAACTGAGAGTATTGTAGAGAGAGTGCTTACGAGTGAGCTTCTTGTGTTGAAGCGAGAGATTGTAATCACTTCTTAATCAATACAAGTCTAGTGGTGAGTTTTATCCCGAGTCAGATAGTGACTTAGGGTTCTCACCGTTTGGAAATTATTGTGTGTGCAAATACAGGTGCGCTTTAACAACTTAAAGCGCGCTTTATTGTCTGTCTAACCTCTTCCGCACTTAAGGACTTTAGTAAATTCATTACTAATAGTTCATCATAGGTTAAGCGCAAGCCAAGCATTCAAAGTGCAATTGAATCCTTGTTAAGCGCAACTAAGGCTTAATGAACCTTAGTGACAGAGAACAATAGCTGATCCAACCACGCGTTTTCTACTTTGGTAACGTGTTATTTCCTACACTGTTGCATCATTTGTCCATCTTGGGTTGATGACTTTACTCGGTAGCGTGTAAATTCTCATACTCTTCATTAGTAGAAACATGTTCCTGCAAGGTGGACCAGTCTTTCCAAACTTATTGCACGAGCATATTCTACCGTTGTCAAGGATCACAATTTTTACAGTATATATCATGTCCCTACTCCCTCTAACCTTGTACAATTTGTACTCATTTTCCTTCGTTATATCCTCAATCGGACAAGATAAAACAGAACCGTAAATTTCTTTTTGCAGCTCCATGAAAATACTTATCATGTAGACTGATGCATATTAATTGTCCATTTTCAGCAGTGACTTCATGACTGGTGTATAAGTAGATGAATGAAATATGATCTTTTGGTGTGCCGGTGTGATTGATTTCATTGTTGAACCTATTCATGAACTCAAGAAGGTTTGATCTGGTGCGTATGAAGTTCTTGAAGATGCTATTTTGACTCTCTAACCTTGATGTTGGTTTGAATCGAGCCACCCATCTTCACATCATTAAAAAAGAAAGTTATCCAGTAATGTCTTAGATCAAAGAGTCTCTTAAACCACTACTTCTCCTCCAAACCAAACTCTTGCTAACCATTCGTGCACAAACTGTTCTCTTGTCAATTCAGCTTCCACAACATTGTTGAATTTCTTCATGAAGACATTTTTGCTAGACCGTTCTGCATCAACCTTTTTTGTTACTTTCCTCATTGTATGTCACATGGAGGATCTATGAACGGAAGGTGTAAACACTATTTCAATTGCAACCTTGGTCTATAAAGATGATGTTCGGTTCATGTTCCATTGCCTTCTCAAAGTTTGTGAGCAGTCATGTGTACGTGTCCTCATCCTCTTTTAGTATAAATCATGTAGCAGATGTGATTGGTCTCTTGTAGTTGTCTACATCTGTGAAAGGAAAAAACACCAAGTGTTAGCTGCAAAATATAAAAGAAATTAGAACTTAAATTTACTTGTACTTTAGGTAAATCCCCCTATTTCTATCAAGTGCTTTGTGCAATAATATACAAATGAACTCTTGTTTTTTTCTAATGACAAGTGCGCCTTATAGTAGTTAAAATTAAACTTCAATATAGTGTGCACTTTTTATGTCATTTGAGTGCACTTTTTGTGCAAGAGAAGTGCACTCTCCATAGTAGTTTCAGTGCACACCTCAGATGAGAGAGAAAGGAGGTGTGCCTATCAATATATACAAGATGTATTTAGGGAGTGAACTTCTCAAAATTAGTAGAGTGCACTCTGAATAATAGTGAAAGTGCATTCCACATAGAAATTGAGTGCACTTCCAATTCAACATATGCTTGTAATACTCTTTTAAAATTCCTAAAATCAAGTACTGTTGTACCCACATTGTTGTAACTTCCCACAAACTCTTTTTATAGCTTGTAGTTCTTTCATACACCACATTAGTATGAGTTCAGTTCATAATAAAATCTTCATGAAACACACTGATTTCTCGATTCCCCTTTTCAAAGTGTGTGTCATTTTGAGCAATGAAGAGATGAGTATGTTTGTCTTCAAATATGGTTACACGGTACATATCGGAGTTAGTAAAACACAATCCAATCCTAGATATGCATCCACATATGTTTATTATTCTTCTACGTTTAATTTTCTTACTCTTCATTTTCATTGTTTTTTCTTTAAGTTCTGGTGTACAATGAGAGCTTGCAGTTGCACTGCCTGGATCCTTGTTTGAAGTACTCATTTCACCTGATCTGTTACAAACCATATATTTTACGCTATTAAGACTATCTCTTGTTTTTCTTTTTTTATTGTGTCATTTTCTAGGTTATGGAAGATTTGTCCTATAAAACGCACTCGTCCCGGTTCACAAATAGGCTTGTATAATCCTAGTGTACTCAGAGATTTAATTGTTCTAGAGATTTGACCAACTTCTGAAGCCACACATTCTGTATCATGGTAATTTGAATGTTAGTTAAACATTGTTTCTTAAAAAAATGAAGTGCACTTTGAATTACATAAGAGTGCACACTTTTCCTTGAATAGTAGTGCACTATGTAGTAAATAAGAGTGCACACTCTTATTATGATGTAGAGAGTACAAAGTAGTCAACTTGTCATTATACAATCTAGTGCACCCCAATAAACTCTTAAGAAGTGCACTTCTCATTGTGAAGGAGAGCGCCGGAAATGCACTGGGTGTCCGTGCGTAATGAATGAAATTTGAATTACACATAGAGAGTGCACTAATCAACTTACTCTAAGAGCACTTTGATGAACGAAGCAGTGCACTACTCAATTCACTAGAGTGCACTATCCATCATATGATAGTAAGATTCTCCATTCACAGAGTTGAGTTCTCTCAAGTGAACATCTAATTGGAGACGAGTGCACTCTAAGAGCATTGGATGATAGTGTTCAGTGAGAGAACTATCGCTTTTACAAAGATAGTGCACTTCTCATTATAGAGGAGTGCACTCCTTGTTGTAGAGTAGTGCACTACTCTATATAACGGAATTCACTTTATAGGACAAGTGAGAGAACTGTCGCTTTTACAAAGATAGTGCACTTCTCATTATAGAGGAGTGCACTCCTTGTTGTAGAGGAGTGCACTGCTCTATATAACGGAATTCACTTTATAGGACAAGGTAGTGCACTTTCAAGTACATAACAATTGTCATTTTACATAGAATGTTCATTCAAGTGCAACCTAATGCAATGCTATGCAGTCTACTTTTTGTTGAAGAGGAGTTCGAGCTAATTTAAAGAGTTGTGCACTTTACAAAGGTAGTGCACTTCTCATTGAAGAGTAGTTCACTTCTCAGTGAAATGATAGTGCACTCTCAACTTAATAATAGTGCACTATCCTGTGGATAATAGTGAATTTCGCAATGCACAAAGGCAAGTGTAGTACAACGCATTTATTAATCAAGTGGAGTGCACTCGATGTGTAAAGGATGCAAGTTTTAATTAAGCTCTCTCAATTTTATTGACGATGACTGGTTGAAAAGTTCAATGGAAAAAATTAGAATCGAGAATATTTAATTGCATTTTGTTGTATAAACAATGGTGCATTTATTGAATTAATTAAAATTTGATTCATAATCATGTTACATACGCGAACTCATACTTGTAGAAATCCTACATTTCTCACGAAGTGATGTTCTCAAAAAAAATTTGTTTTAACGCTATTTATGAATATGCTTGGCTCTATTGTTACTTGATCTAGTGATTCGAATTCGTAATTCTTATCTTCGAATGTGTTTAGGTATTGGAAGACGCTTGTAGAGAGTATAATATTTCCATGAATTAGGTTTGAGTAGCACACGGCTAATATTTTGGTTGGAGAAGACGAATGCATTCCGCGCGTCTTTGTTTTATTTATTTTGTTATTTGTTGCGTATTTTGTTGTCCGTTCGATATGATTGAATCTAACGGTTGTGACATGTCCACAAGGCCGCAAGGGATATATGGTCCGCACCTGATAAGCCCTCGATATACACAATCATTATTTATCATAGGTGAGAAAGATGTACGTGAGTTGTTTGTACGTTATATGCCTACTTTTTTTTGAAACATTTCCAGTCGTTTTGAGAGACAGAGATGGAATTATTGGAGCCGATGTTCCTTTTAGAAGAGAGGAATCAAAATATAGCGTATCACTAACATTACTTATTTATATATATTTAAAAACTATAATATATCCATAAACTATTTTATTTTAAGCATAAAAATATTGGAGAAATCGTGCATGGCACGCGGATTAAACTAGTTAGCTTGAATCACTGTCTTCTTTGTAGAGATCGATCACTTCTCTTTTTCTCTCTAATCCTTCATGATGTTCTCTTGAGACCACAATCTGCAGTTGCAGGTAGGTTTCTTTTTCTTCCATTCACGCCCACACAAGTAGTAAAATTCATGCTTACATCTAATCAAACATTACAACATTACATAATTCCTGGTTAGTGTTTTGGAAAAGATTGTGGTAATGAATATTAGTCGAGACAGAGGAATGAATATTTACCTGCAGTAAATGTGGTTGCAAACTTGAGCAAGCTCAACCATATGAGAACACCTCGGGCACTGTCTCTGATGAGACTCGATTCCTCAAGTCTCGATAGATAGGGATTGATCTTTTGATTTGAGATCGAACAACCAAGAATCTTTTGATTAGAGATTCAACTACCGAATTGTTATTAATTTTGTTGAATGAATTCTGAAAACCAGGAACTACATCCTATTTATAATGCTTCTATGCCTAAGATATCTATCTAAGGAAAAGATAAAATAACACCTAAGATATATTAATATCTATCTATTTAAGGAAAACAATTATCTAGCAATCTATTGCTTGCTACGCCGAACATAAGTGAGGATGGGCCTGGGCCTTAGTGGAGTTGGGTTCACATCATCCCCACGCCCTTGAGATGAGGCTTGCCCATAAGCCTTAAAGAAGGGATAACGAGCCAGTAGCGAAGCAGAGCATTCCCAAGTAGCGTCATCTGCAGAATAGCCCTCCCACTGAACCAACCATTCCGGTGATGTAGACGTCGGAACATTAGGCTGTTGTATGTCCGGAATTTTGGAGGGTAGCCAAGTAGCTCGATCAGGCTGGATCGGTAGATCTGAAGCAATCTGATTACGCGTGCCCAAAGATGATTTCAGCAAGGAGACATGGAAAACGGGGTGAATTCGGGACCGAGCAGGCAAATCCAGCTTATAAGCAACGTCCCCAATGCGTTGGAGCACCTGGAAGGGCCCATGAAATTTGGGCGAGAGCTTGCTGTAAGACTGACTGGCCGCCGTGAGCTGTCTGTATGGCTGGAGGCGTAAATAAACCCAGTCGCCAACCTGAAAGGAGCGCTCAGTACGATGAGAATCAGCCAATTTCTTCATGCGGTCCTGCGCGCTACCATATTGGCTTTGAGGCAGGCCAAGGTACGATCACGATTGCGAAGTGCAACATCGACGGGGTTAACAGCCATGCTGCCGGGAACGTAGGCGGAAACTGATGGCGGAGGTCTGCTATAAAGTGCCTCAAAGGGGGTCATTTTGATGGCTGAGTGATAACTGTGGTGTTATACCACCATTCTACCCAAGGCAAGCACGAAACCCAAGTGGAAGGTTGATCCCCGGCAAAACAACGGAGATAGCATTCAAGGGTGCGATTTGTAAGTTCCGTTTGGCCATCGAACTACGGATGATAAGCCAAGCTACGGAAAAGATGGCTCTGCTGACGTTCGAAGAAGGATTCCCAAAAGCCCCTAAAAAAATTGGGTCGCGATCGCTGACGATTGTACGTGGAGGACCGTGTAGGCGGACAATTTTGCGAACAAACACATCGGCAACTTTACTCGTTGTATAAGGATGGGCGAGTGGGATGAAATGGACGTACTTGGATAACCGGTCAACCACCACAAGGATCAATGTTTTGTGACTGGAACGCGGCAATCCTTCGATGAAATCCATGGAAATGTCGACCTATACATCCTCTGGAACCAATAACGGATTGAGGAGACCAGGCGGGGATATGGCCTCGGCTTTGTTCCGCTGACAAGTAGCACAGTGAGAGACAAATGTCTTGATATCGGCCTTCATGCCAGGCCAATAGAAGCTGGTCTGCAGGCGCTTAAAAGTGCGTAAAAATCCGGAATGACCCGCAGCCGGGCTGCTATGAAACTCCTCAAGTAACCTCGAGCACCACGGGGAACCTGGGGCCACGACGAAACGGCCTTTGTACCGCAGAACATCGTCGTCGAAGGAGACGAATTTGGTGGACGAGGGGTTGGATTGTAATTTGGTGATAATC
>NW_027368886.1:0-46598 GCF_046119375.1 Phyllobates terribilis | reverse complement strand
AATATTCATTGATTTTTGCCATTGAAAAACATGTTTTTCATATACCAGAAATGTTTGAAGCTACTGACTGAATGAAAGGAGCTGGCATCTCACTCTCTTTGAATCTTCTTTATCATGCTAGGATTAGCAGGAAAAAGCAAAAAATTTCAGAATTGCACCTTGCAATGTGGAGATATTACTGTTTGTGCATTTACAATATTCATTAATTTTTGCCATTGAAAAACATGTTTTTCATATACCAGAAATGTTTGAAGCTACTGACTGAATGAAAGGAGCTGGCATCTCACTCTCTTTGAATCTTCTTTATCATGCTAGGATTAACAGGAAAAAGCTAAAAATTTCAGAATTGCACCGTGCAATGTGGAGATATTACTGTTTGTGCATTTACAATATTCATTGATTTTTGCCATTAAAAAACGTTTTTCATATACCAGAAATGTTTGAAGCTACTGACTGAATGAAAGGAGCTGGCATCTCACTCTCTTTGAATCTTCTTTATCATGCTAGGATTAGCAGGAAAAAGCAAAAAATTTCAGAATTGCACCTTGCAATGTGGAGATATTACTGTTTGTGCATTTACAATATTCATTGATTTTTGCCATTGAAAAACATGTTTTTCATATACCAGAAATGTTTGAAGCTACTGACTGAATGAAAGGAGCTGGCATCTCACTCTCTTTGAATCTTCTTTATCATGCTAGGATTAACAGGAAAAAGCAAAAAATTTCAGAATTGCACCTTGCAATGTGGAGATATTACTGTTTGTGCATTTACAATATTCATTGATTTTTGCCATTGAAAAACATGTTTTTCATATACCAGAAATGTTTGAAGCTACTGACTGAATGAAAGGAGCTGGCATCTCACTCTCTTTGAATCTTCTTTATCATGCTAGGATTAACAGGAAAAAGCTAAAAATTTCAGAATTACACCTTGCAATGTGGAGATATTACTGTTTGTGCATTTACAATATTCATTGATTTTTGCCATTAAAAAACATGTTTTTCATATACCAGAAATGTTTGAAGCTACTGACTGAATGAAAGGAGCTGGCATCTCACTCTCTTTGAATCTTCTTTATCATGCTAGGATTAACAGGAAAAAGCTAAAAATTTCAGAATTGCACCGTGCAATGTGGAGATATTACTGTTTGTGCATTTACAATATTCATTGATTTTTGCCATTGAAAAACATGTTTTTCATATACCAGAAATGTTTGAAGCTACTGACTGAATGAAAGGAGCTGGCATCTCACTCTCTTTGAATCTTCTTTATCATGCTAGGATTAGCAGGAAAAAGCAAAAAATTTCAGAATTGCACCTTGCAATGTGGAGATATTACTGTTTGTGCATTTACAATATTCATTGATTTTTGCCATTGAAAAACATGTTTTTCATATACCAGAAATGTTTGAAGCTACTGACTGAATGAAAGGAGCTGGCATCTCACTCTCTTTGAATCTTCTTTATCATGCTAGGATTAACAGGAAAAAGCTAAAAATTTCAGAATTGCACCGTGCAATGTGGAGATATTACTGTTTGTGCATTTACAATATTCATTGATTTTTGCCATTGAAAAACATGTTTTTCATATACCAGAAATGTTTGAAGCTACTGACTGAATGAAAGGAGCTGGCATCTCACTCTCTTTGAATCTTCTTTATCATGCTAGGATTAGCAGGAAAAAGCAAAAAATTTCAGAATTGCACCTTGCAATGTGGAGATATTACTGTTTGTGCATTTACAATATTCATTGATTTTTGCCATTGAAAAACATGTTTTTCATATACCAGAAATGTTTGAAGCTACTGACTGAATGAAAGGAGCTGGCATCTCACTCTCTTTGAATCTTCTTTATCATGCTAGGATTAACAGGAAAAAGCTAAAAATTTCAGAATTGCACCGTGCAATGTGGAGATATTACTGTTTGTGCATTTACAATATTCATTGATTTTTGCCATTGAAAAACATGTTTTTCATATACCAGAAATGTTTGAAGCTACTGACTGAATGAAAGGAGCTGGCATCTCACTCTCTTTGAATCTTCTTTATCATGCTAGGATTAGCAGGAAAAAGCAAAAAATTTCAGAATTGCACCTTGCAATGTGGAGATATTACTGTTTGTGCATTTACAATATTCATTGATTTTTGCCATTGAAAAACATGTTTTTCATATACCAGAAATGTTTGAAGCTACTGACTGAATGAAAGGAGCTGGCATCTCACTCTCTTTGAATCTTCATCATGCTAGGATTAGCAGGAAAAAGCAAAAAATTTCAGAATTGCACCTTGCAATGTGGAGATATTACTGTTTGTGCATTTACAATATTCATTGATTTTTGCCATTGAAAAACATGTTTTTCATATACCAGAAATGTTTGAAGCTACTGACTGAATGAAAGGAGCTGGCATCTCACTCTCTTTGAATCTTCTTTATCATGCTAGGATTAACAGGAAAAAGCTAAAAATTTCAGAATTGCACCGTGCAATGTGGAGATATTACTGTTTGTGCATTTACAATATTCATTGATTTTTGCCATTGAAAAACATGTTTTTCATATACCAGAAATGTTTGAAGCTACTGACTGAATGAAAGGAGCTGGCATCTCACTCTCTTTGAATCTTCTTTATCATGCTAGGATTAGCAGGAAAAAGCAAAAAATTTCAGAATTGCACCTTGCAATGTGGAGATATTACTGTTTGTGCATTTACAATATTCATTGATTTTTGCCATTGAAAACATGTTTTTCATATACCAGAAATGTTTGAAGCTACTGACTGAATGAAAGGAGCTGGCATCTCACTCTCTTTGAATCTTCTTTATCATGCTAGGATTAACAGGAAAAAGCTAAAAATTTCAGAATTGCACCGTGCAATGTGGAGATATTACTGTTTGTGCATTTACAATATTCATTGATTTTTGCCATTGAAAAACATGTTTTTCATATACCAGAAATGTTTGAAGCTACTGACTGAATGAAAGGAGCTGGCATCTCACTCTCTTTGAATCTTCTTTATCATGCTAGGATTAGCAGGAAAAAGCAAAAAATTTCAGAATTGCACCTTGCAATGTGGAGATATTACTGTTTGTGCATTTACAATATTCATTGATTTTTGCCATTGAAAAACATGTTTTTCATATACCAGAAATGTTTGAAGCTACTGACTGAATGAAAGGAGCTGGCATCTCACTCTCTTTGAATCTTCTTTATCATGCTAGGATTAACAGGAAAAAGCTAAAAATTTCAGAATTGCACCGTGCAATGTGGAGATATTACTGTTTGTGCATTTACAATATTCATTGATTTTTGCCATTGAAAAACGTTTTTCATATACCAGAAATGTTTGAAGCTACTGACTGAATGAAAGGAGCTGGCATCTCACTCTCTTTGAATCTTCTTTATCATGCTAGGATTAGCAGGAAAAAGCTAAAAATTTCAGAATTGCACCGTGCAATGTGGAGATATTACTGTTTGTGCATTTACAATATTCATTGATTTTTGCCATTGAAAAACATGTTTTTCATATACCAGAAATGTTTGAAGCTACTGACTGAATGAAAGGAGCTGGCATCTCACTCTCTTTGAATCTTCTTTATCATGCTAGGATTAGCAGGAAAAAGCAAAAAATTTCAGAATTGCACCTTGCAATGTGGAGATATTACTGTTTGTGCATTTACAATATTCATTGATTTTTGCCATTGAAAAACATGTTTTTCATATACCAGAAATGTTTGAAGCTACTGACTGAATGAAAGGAGCTGGCATCTCACTCTCTTTGAATCTTCTTTATCATGCTAGGATTAACAGGAAAAAGCTAAAAATTTCAGAATTGCACCGTGCAATGTGGAGATATTACTGTTTGTGCATTTACAATATTCATTGATTTTTGCCATTGAAAAACATGTTTTTCATATACCAGAAATGTTTGAAGCTACTGACTGAATGAAAGGAGCTGGCATCTCACTCTCTTTGAATCTTCTTTATCATGCTAGGATTAGCAGGAAAAAGCAAAAAATTTCAGAATTGCACCTTGCAATGTGGAGATATTACTGTTTGTGCATTTACAATATTCATTAATTTTTGCCATTGAAAAACATGTTTTTCATATACCAGAAATGTTTGAAGCTACTGACTGAATGAAAGGAGCTGGCATCTCACTCTCTTTGAATCTTCTTTATCATGCTAGGATTAACAGGAAAAAGCTAAAAATTTCAGAATTGCACCGTGCAATGTGGAGATATTACTGTTTGTGCATTTACAATATTCATTGATTTTTGCCATTGAAAAACGTTTTTCATATACCAGAAATGTTTGAAGCTACTGACTGAATGAAAGGAGCTGGCATCTCACTCTCTTTGAATCTTCTTTATCATGCTAGGATTAGCAGGAAAAAGCAAAAAATTTCAGAATTGCACCTTGCAATGTGGAGATATTACTGTTTGTGCATTTACAATATTCATTGATTTTTGCCATTGAAAAACATGTTTTTCATATACCAGAAATGTTTGAAGCTACTGACTGAATGAAAGGAGCTGGCATCTCACTCTCTTTGAATCTTCTTTATCATGCTAGGATTAACAGGAAAAAGCTAAAAATTTCAGAATTGCACCGTGCAATGTGGAGATATTACTGTTTGTGCATTTACAATATTCATTGATTTTTGCCATTGAAAAACATGTTTTTCATATACCAGAAATGTTTGAAGCTACTGACTGAATGAAAGGAGCTGGCATCTCACTCTCTTTGAATCTTCTTTATCATGCTAGGATTAGCAGGAAAAAGCAAAAAATTTCAGAATTGCACCTTGCAATGTGGAGATATTACTGTTTGTGCATTTACAATATTCATTGATTTTTGCCATTGAAAAACATGTTTTTCATATACCAGAAATGTTTGAAGCTACTGACTGAATGAAAGGAGCTGGCATCTCACTCTCTTTGAATCTTCTTTATCATGCTAGGATTAACAGGAAAAAGCTAAAAATTTCAGAATTGCACCGTGCAATGTGGAGATATTACTGTTTGTGCATTTACAATATTCATTGATTTTTGCCACTGAAAAACATGTTTTTCATATACCAGAAATGTTTGAAGCTACTGACTGAATGAAAGGAGCTGGCATCTCACTCTCTTTGAATCTTCTTTATCATGCTAGGATTAGCAGGAAAAAGCAAAAAATTTCAGAATTGCACCTTGCAATGTGGAGATATTACTGTTTGTGCATTTACAATATTCATTAATTTTTGCCATTGAAAAACATGTTTTTCATATACCAGAAATGTTTGAAGCTACTGACTGAATGAAAGGAGCTGGCATCTCACTCTCTTTGAATCTTCTTTATCATGCTAGGATTAACAGGAAAAAGCTAAAAATTTCAGAATTGCACCGTGCAATGTGGAGATATTACTGTTTGTGCATTTACAATATTCATTGATTTTTGCCATTGAAAAACGTTTTTCATATACCAGAAATGTTTGAAGCTACTGACTGAATGAAAGGAGCTGGCATCTCACTCTCTTTGAATCTTCTTTATCATGCTAGGATTAGCAGGAAAAAGCAAAAAATTTCAGAATTGCACCTTGCAATGTGGAGATATTACTGTTTGTGCATTTACAATATTCATTGATTTTTGCCATTGAAAAACATGTTTTTCATATACCAGAAATGTTTGAAGCTACTGACTGAATGAAAGGAGCTGGCATCTCACTCTCTTTGAATCTTCTTTATCATGCTAGGATTAACAGGAAAAAGCAAAAAATTTCAGAATTGCACCTTGCAATGTGGAGATATTACTGTTTGTGCATTTACAATATTCATTGATTTTTGCCATTGAAAAACATGTTTTTCATATACCAGAAATGTTTGAAGCTACTGACTGAATGAAAGGAGCTGGCATCTCACTCTCTTTGAATCTTCTTTATCATGCTAGGATTAACAGGAAAAAGCAAAAAATTTCAGAATTGCACCTTGCAATGTGGAGATATTACTGTTTGTGCATTTACAATATTCATTGATTTTTGCCATTGAAAAACATGTTTTTCATATACCAGAAATGTTTGAAGCTACTGACTGAATGAAAGGAGCTGGCATCTCACTCTCTTTGAATCTTCTTTATCATGCTAGGATTAGCAGGAAAAAGCAAAAAATTTCAGAATTGCACCTTGCAATGTGGAGATATTACTGTTTGTGCATTTACAATATTCATTGATTTTTGCCATTGAAAAACATGTTTTTCATATACCAGAAATGTTTGAAGCTACTGACTGAATGAAAGGAGCTGGCATCTCACTCTCTTTGAATCTTCTTTATCATGCTAGGATTAACAGGAAAAAGCTAAAAATTTCAGAATTGCACCGTGCAATGTGGAGATATTACTGTTTGTGCATTTACAATATTCATTGATTTTTGCCATTGAAAAACATGTTTTTCATATACCAGAAATGTTTGAAGCTACTGACTGAATGAAAGGAGCTGGCATCTCACTCTCTTTGAATCTTCTTTATCATGCTAGGATTAGCAGGAAAAAGCAAAAAATTTCAGAATTCCACCTTGCAATGTGGAGATATTACTGTTTGTGCATTTACAATATTCATTGATTTTTGCCATTGAAAAACATGTTTTTCATATACCAGAAATGTTTGAAGCTACTGACTGAATGAAAGGAGCTGGCATCTCACTCTCTTTGAATCTTCTTTATCATGCTAGGATTAACAGGAAAAAGCAAAAAATTTCAGAATTGCACCTTGCAATGTGGAGATATTACTGTTTGTGCATTTACAATATTCATTGATTTTTGCCATTGAAAAACATGTTTTTCATATACCAGAAATGTTTGAAGCTACTGACTGAATGAAAGGAGCTGGCATCTCACTCTTTTTGAATCTTCTTTATCATGCTAGGATTAGCAGGAAAAAGCAAAAAATTTCAGAATTGCACCTTGCAATGTGGAGATATTACTGTTTGTGCATTTACAATATTCATTGATTTTTGCCATTGAAAAACATGTTTTTCATATACCAGAAATGTTTGAAGCTACTGACTGAATGAAAGGAGCTGGCATCTCACTCTCTTTGAATCTTCTTTATCATGCTAGGATTAACAGGAAAAAGCTAAAAATTTCAGAATTGCACCGTGCAATGTGGAGATATTACTGTTTGTGCATTTACAATATTCATTGATTTTTGCCATTGAAAAACATGTTTTTCATATACCAGAAATGTTTGAAGCTACTGACTGAATGAAAGGAGCTGGCATCTCACTCTCTTTGAATCTTCTTTATCATGCTAGGATTAGCAGGAAAAAGCAAAAAATTTCAGAATTGCACCTTGCAATGTGGAGATATTACTGTTTGTGCATTTACAATATTCATTGATTTTTGCCATTGAAAAACATGTTTTTCATATACCAGAAATGTTTGAAGCTACTGACTGAATGAAAGGAGCTGGCATCTCACTCTCTTTGAATCTTCTTTATCATGCTAGGATTAACAGGAAAAAGCAAAAAATTTCAGAATTGCACCTTGCAATGTGGAGATATTACTGTTTGTGCATTTACAATATTCATTGATTTTTGCCATTGAAAAACATGTTTTTCATATACCAGAAATGTTTGAAGCTACTGACTGAATGAAAGGAGCTGGCATCTCACTCTCTTTGAATCTTCTTTATCATGCTAGGATTAGCAGGAAAAAGCAAAAAATTTCAGAATTGCACCTTGCAATGTGGAGATATTACTGTTTGTGCATTTACAATATTCATTGATTTTTGCCATTGAAAAACATGTTTTTCATATACCAGAAATGTTTGAAGCTACTGACTGAATGAAAGGAGCTGGCATCTCACTCTCTTTGAATCTTCTTTATCATGCTAGGATTAACAGGAAAAAGCTAAAAATTTCAGAATTGCACCGTGCAATGTGGAGATATTACTGTTTGTGCATTTACAATATTCATTGATTTTTGCCATTGAAAAACATGTTTTTCATATACCAGAAATGTTTGAAGCTACTGACTGAATGAAAGGAGCTGGCATCTCACTCTCTTTGAATCTTCTTTATCATGCTAGGATTAGCAGGAAAAAGCAAAAAATTTCAGAATTGCACCTTGCAATGTGGAGATATTACTGTTTGTGCATTTACAATATTCATTGATTTTTGCCATTGAAAAACATGTTTTTCATATACCAGAAATGTTTGAAGCTACTGACTGAATGAAAGGAGCTGGCATCTCACTCTCTTTGAATCTTCTTTATCATGCTAGGATTAACAGGAAAAAGCAAAAAATTTCAGAATTGCACCTTGCAATGTGGAGATATTACTGTTTGTGCATTTACAATATTCATTGATTTTTGCCATTGAAAAACATGTTTTTCATATACCAGAAATGTTTGAAGCTACTGACTGAATGAAAGGAGCTGGCATCTCACTCTCTTTGAATCTTCTTTATCATGCTAGGATTAACAGGAAAAAGCTAAAAATTTCAGAATTGCACCGTGCAATGTGGAGATATTACTGTTTGTGCATTTACAATATTCATTGATTTTTGCCATGGAAAAACATGTTTTTCATATACCAGAAATGTTTGAAGCTACTGACTGAATGAAAGGAGCTGGCATCTCACTCTCTTTGAATCTTCTTTATCATGCTAGGATTAGCAGGAAAAAGCAAAAAATTTCAGAATTGCACCTTGCAATGTGGAGATATTACTGTTTGTGCATTTACAATATTCATTGATTTTTGCCATTGAAAAACATGTTTTTCATATACCAGAAATGTTTGAAGCTACTGACTGAATGAAAGGAGCTGGCATCTCACTCTCTTTGAATCTTCTTTATCATGCTAGGATTAACAGGAAAAAGCTAAAAATTTCAGAATTGCACCGTGCAATGTGGAGATATTACTGTTTGTGCATTTACAATATTCATTGATTTTTGCCATTGAAAAACATGTTTTTCATATACCAGAAATGTTTGAAGCTACTGACTGAATGAAAGGAGCTGGCATCTCACTCTCTTTGAATCTTCTTTATCATGCTAGGATTAACAGGAAAAAGCTAAAAATTTCAGAATTGCACCGTGCAATGTGGAGATATTACTGTTTGTGCATTTACAATATTCATTGATTTTTGCCATTGAAAAACATGTTTTTCATATACCAGAAATGTTTGAAGCTACTGACTGAATGAAAGGAGCTGGCATCTCACTCTCTTTGAATCTTCTTTATCATGCTAGGATTAGCAGGAAAAAGCAAAAAATTTCAGAATTGCACCTTGCAATGTGGAGATATTACTGTTTGTGCATTTACAATATTCATTAATTTTTGCCATTGAAAAACATGTTTTTCATATACCAGAAATGTTTGAAGCTACTGACTGAATGAAAGGAGCTGGCATCTCACTCTCTTTGAATCTTCTTTATCATGCTAGGATTAACAGGAAAAAGCTAAAAATTTCAGAATTGCACCGTGCAATGTGGAGATATTACTGTTTGTGCATTTACAATATTCATTGATTTTTGCCATTGAAAAACGTTTTTCATATACCAGAAATGTTTGAAGCTACTGACTGAATGAAAGGAGCTGGCATCTCACTCTCTTTGAATCTTCTTTATCATGCTAGGATTAGCAGGAAAAAGCAAAAAATTTCAGAATTGCACCTTGCAATGTGGAGATATTACTGTTTGTGCATTTACAATATTCATTGATTTTTGCCATTGAAAAACATGTTTTTCATATACCAGAAATGTTTGAAGCTACTGACTGAATGAAAGGAGCTGGCATCTCACTCTCTTTGAATCTTCTTTATCATGCTAGGATTAACAGGAAAAAGCAAAAAATTTCAGAATTGCACCTTGCAATGTGGAGATATTACTGTTTGTGCATTTACAATATTCATTGATTTTTGCCATTGAAAAACATGTTTTTCATATACCAGAAATGTTTGAAGCTACTGACTGAATGAAAGGAGCTGGCATCTCACTCTCTTTGAATCTTCTTTATCATGCTAGGATTAACAGGAAAAAGCTAAAAATTTCAGAATTACACCTTGCAATGTGGAGATATTACTGTTTGTGCATTTACAATATTCATTGATTTTTGCCATTAAAAAACATGTTTTTCATATACCAGAAATGTTTGAAGCTACTGACTGAATGAAAGGAGCTGGCATCTCACTCTCTTTGAATCTTCTTTATCATGCTAGGATTAACAGGAAAAAGCTAAAAATTTCAGAATTGCACCGTGCAATGTGGAGATATTACTGTTTGTGCATTTACAATATTCATTGATTTTTGCCATTGAAAAACATGTTTTTCATATACCAGAAATGTTTGAAGCTACTGACTGAATGAAAGGAGCTGGCATCTCACTCTCTTTGAATCTTCTTTATCATGCTAGGATTAGCAGGAAAAAGCAAAAAATTTCAGAATTGCACCTTGCAATGTGGAGATATTACTGTTTGTGCATTTACAATATTCATTGATTTTTGCCATTGAAAAACATGTTTTTCATATACCAGAAATGTTTGAAGCTACTGACTGAATGAAAGGAGCTGGCATCTCACTCTCTTTGAATCTTCTTTATCATGCTAGGATTAACAGGAAAAAGCTAAAAATTTCAGAATTGCACCATGCAATGTGGAGATATTACTGTTTGTGCATTTACAATATTCATTGATTTTTGCCATTGAAAAACATGTTTTTCATATACCAGAAATGTTTGAAGCTACTGACTGAATGAAAGGAGCTGGCATCTCACTCTCTTTGAATCTTCTTTATCATGCTAGGATTAGCAGGAAAAAGCAAAAAATTTCAGAATTGCACCTTGCAATGTGGAGATATTACTGTTTGTGCATTTACAATATTCATTGATTTTTGCCATTGAAAAACATGTTTTTCATATACCAGAAATGTTTGAAGCTACTGACTGAATGAAAGGAGCTGGCATCTCACTCTCTTTGAATCTTCTTTATCATGCTAGGATTAACAGGAAAAAGCTAAAAATTTCAGAATTGCACCGTGCAATGTGGAGATATTACTGTTTGTGCATTTACAATATTCATTGATTTTTGCCATTGAAAAACATGTTTTTCATATACCAGAAATGTTTGAAGCTACTGACTGAATGAAAGGAGCTGGCATCTCACTCTCTTTGAATCTTCTTTATCATGCTAGGATTAGCAGGAAAAAGCAAAAAATTTCAGAATTGCACCTTGCAATGTGGAGATATTACTGTTTGTGCATTTACAATATTCATTGATTTTTGCCATTGAAAAACATGTTTTTCATATACCAGAAATGTTTGAAGCTACTGACTGAATGAAAGGAGCTGGCATCTCACTCTCTTTGAATCTTCATCATGCTAGGATTAGCAGGAAAAAGCAAAAAATTTCAGAATTGCACCTTGCAATGTGGAGATATTACTGTTTGTGCATTTACAATATTCATTGATTTTTGCCATTGAAAAACATGTTTTTCATATACCAGAAATGTTTGAAGCTACTGACTGAATGAAAGGAGCTGGCATCTCACTCTCTTTGAATCTTCTTTATCATGCTAGGATTAACAGGAAAAAGCTAAAAATTTCAGAATTGCACCGTGCAATGTGGAGATATTACTGTTTGTGCATTTACAATATTCATTGATTTTTGCCATTGAAAAACATGTTTTTCATATACCAGAAATGTTTGAAGCTACTGACTGAATGAAAGGAGCTGGCATCTCACTCTCTTTGAATCTTCTTTATCATGCTAGGATTAGCAGGAAAAAGCAAAAAATTTCAGAATTGCACCTTGCAATGTGGAGATATTACTGTTTGTGCATTTACAATATTCATTGTTTTTTGCCATTGAAAAACATGTTTTTCATATACCAGAAATGTTTGAAGCTACTGACTGAATGAAAGGAGCTGGCATCTCACTCTCTTTGAATCTTCTTTATCATGCTAGGATTAACAGGAAAAAGCTAAAAATTTCAGAATTGCACCGTGCAATGTGGAGATATTACTGTTTGTGCATTTACAATATTCATTGATTTTTGCCATTGAAAAACATGTTTTTCATATACCAGAAATGTTTGAAGCTACTGACTGAATGAAAGGAGCTGGCATCTCACTCTCTTTGAATCTTCTTTATCATGCTAGGATTAGCAGGAAAAAGCAAAAAATTTCAGAATTGCACCTTGCAATGTGGAGATATTACTGTTTGTGCATTTACAATATTCATTGATTTTTGCCATTGAAAAACATGTTTTTCATATACCAGAAATGTTTGAAGCTACTGACTGAATGAAAGGAGCTGGCATCTCACTCTCTTTGAATCTTCTTTATCATGCTAGGATTAACAGGAAAAAGCTAAAAATTTCAGAATTGCACCGTGCAATGTGGAGATATTACTGTTTGTGCATTTACAATATTCATTGATTTTTGCCATTGAAAAACGTTTTTCATATACCAGAAATGTTTGAAGCTACTGACTGAATGAAAGGAGCTGGCATCTCACTCTCTTTGAATCTTCTTTATCATGCTAGGATTAACAGGAAAAAGCTAAAAATTTCAGAATTGCACCGTGCAATGTGGAGATATTACTGTTTGTGCATTTACAATATTCATTGATTTTTGCCATTGAAAAACATGTTTTTCATATACCAGAAATGTTTGAAGCTACTGACTGAATGAAAGGAGCTGGCATCTCACTCTCTTTGAATCTTCTTTATCATGCTAGGATTAGCAGGAAAAAGCAAAAAATTTCAGAATTGCACCTTGCAATGTGGAGATATTACTGTTTGTGCATTTACAATATTCATTGATTTTTGCCATTGAAAAACATGTTTTTCATATACCAGAAATGTTTGAAGCTACTGACTGAATGAAAGGAGCTGGCATCTCACTCTCTTTGAATCTTCTTTATCATGCTAGGATTAACAGGAAAAAGCTAAAAATTTCAGAATTGCACCGTGCAATGTGGAGATATTACTGTTTGTGCATTTACAATATTCATTGATTTTTGCCATTGAAAAACATGTTTTTCATATACCAGAAATGTTTGAAGCTACTGACTGAATGAAAGGAGCTGGCATCTCACTCTCTTTGAATCTTCTTTATCATGCTAGGATTAGCAGGAAAAAGCAAAAAATTTCAGAATTGCACCTTGCAATGTGGAGATATTACTGTTTGTGCATTTACAATATTCATTGATTTTTGCCATTGAAAAACATGTTTTTCATATACCAGAAATGTTTGAAGCTACTGACTGAATGAAAGGAGCTGGCATCTCACTCTCTTTGAATCTTCTTTATCATGCTAGGATTAACAGGAAAAAGCTAAAAATTTCAGAATTGCACCGTGCAATGTGGAGATATTACTGTTTGTGCATTTACAATATTCATTGATTTTTGCCATTGAAAAACATGTTTTTCATATACCAGAAATGTTTGAAGCTACTGACTGAATGAAAGGAGCTGGCATCTCACTCTCTTTGAATCTTCTTTATCATGCTAGGATTAGCAGGAAAAAGCAAAAAATTTCAGAATTGCACCTTGCAATGTGGAGATATTACTGTTTGTGCATTTACAATATTCATTGATTTTTGCCATTGAAAAACATGTTTTTCATATACCAGAAATGTTTGAAGCTACTGACTGAATGAAAGGAGCTGGCATCTCACTCTCTTTGAATCTTCTTTATCATGCTAGGATTAACAGGAAAAAGCTAAAAATTTCAGAATTGCACCGTGCAATGTGGAGATATTACTGTTTGTGCATTTACAATATTCATTGATTTTTGCCATTGAAAAACATGTTTTTCATATACCAGAAATGTTTGAAGCTACTGACTGAATGAAAGGAGCTGGCATCTCACTCTCTTTGAATCTTCTTTATCATGCTAGGATTAGCAGGAAAAAGCAAAAAATTTCAGAATTGCACCTTGCAATGTGGAGATATTACTGTTTGTGCATTTACAATATTCATTAATTTTTGCCATTGAAAAACATGTTTTTCATATATCAGAAATGTTTGAAGCTACTGACTGAATGAAAGGAGCTGGCATCTCACTCTCTTTGAATCTTCTTTATCATGCTAGGATTAACAGGAAAAAGCTAAAAATTTCAGAATTGCACCGTGCAATGTGGAGATATTACTGTTTGTGCATTTACAATATTCATTGATTTTTGCCATTGAAAAACGTTTTTCATATACCAGAAATGTTTGAAGCTACTGACTGAATGAAAGGAGCTGGCATCTCACTCTCTTTGAATCTTCTTTATCATGCTAGGATTAGCAGGAAAAAGCAAAAAATTTCAGAATTGCACCTTGCAATGTGGAGATATTACTGTTTGTGCATTTACAATATTCATTGATTTTTGCCATTGAAAAACATGTTTTTCATATACCAGAAATGTTTGAAGCTACTGACTGAATGAAAGGAGCTGGCATCTCACTCTCTTTGAATCTTCTTTATCATGCTAGGATTAACAGGAAAAAGCTAAAAATTTCAGAATTGCACCGTGCAATGTGGAGATATTACTGTTTGTGCATTTACAATATTCATTGATTTTTGCCATTGAAAAACATGTTTTTCATATACCAGAAATGTTTGAAGCTACTGACTGAATGAAAGGAGCTGGCATCTCACTCTCTTTGAATCTTCTTTATCATGCTAGGATTAGCAGGAAAAAGCAAAAAATTTCAGAATTGCACCTTGCAATGTGGAGATATTACTGTTTGTGCATTTACAATATTCATTGATTTTTGCCATTGAAAAACATGTTTTTCATATACCAGAAATGTTTGAAGCTACTGACTGAATGAAAGGAGCTGGCATCTCACTCTCTTTGAATCTTCTTTATCATGCTAGGATTAACAGGAAAAAGCTAAAAATTTCAGAATTGCACCGTGCAATGTGGAGATATTACTGTTTGTGCATTTACAATATTCATTGATTTTTGCCACTGAAAAACATGTTTTTCATATACCAGAAATGTTTGAAGCTACTGACTGAATGAAAGGAGCTGGCATCTCACTCTCTTTGAATCTTCTTTATCATGCTAGGATTAGCAGGAAAAAGCAAAAAATTTCAGAATTGCACCTTGCAATGTGGAGATATTACTGTTTGTGCATTTACAATATTCATTAATTTTTGCCATTGAAAAACATGTTTTTCATATACCAGAAATGTTTGAAGCTACTGACTGAATGAAAGGAGCTGGCATCTCACTCTCTTTGAATCTTCTTTATCATGCTAGGATTAACAGGAAAAAGCTAAAAATTTCAGAATTGCACCGTGCAATGTGGAGATATTACTGTTTGTGCATTTACAATATTCATTGATTTTTGCCATTGAAAAACGTTTTTCATATACCAGAAATGTTTGAAGCTACTGACTGAATGAAAGGAGCTGGCATCTCACTCTCTTTGAATCTTCTTTATCATGCTAGGATTAGCAGGAAAAAGCAAAAAATTTCAGAATTGCACCTTGCAATGTGGAGATATTACTGTTTGTGCATTTACAATATTCATTGATTTTTGCCATTGAAAAACATGTTTTTCATATACCAGAAATGTTTGAAGCTACTGACTGAATGAAAGGAGCTGGCATCTCACTCTCTTTGAATCTTCTTTATCATGCTAGGATTAACAGGAAAAAGCAAAAAATTTCAGAATTGCACCTTGCAATGTGGAGATATTACTGTTTGTGCATTTACAATATTCATTGATTTTTGCCATTGAAAAACATGTTTTTCATATACCAGAAATGTTTGAAGCTACTGACTGAATGAAAGGAGCTGGCATCTCACTCTCTTTGAATCTTTATCATGCTAGGATTAACAGGAAAAAGCAAAAAATTTCAGAATTGCACCTTGCAATGTGGAGATATTACTGTTTGTGCATTTACAATATTCATTGATTTTTGCCATTGAAAAACATGTTTTTCATATACCAGAAATGTTTGAAGCTACTGACTGAATGAAAGGAGCTGGCATCTCACTCTCTTTGAATCTTCTTTATCATGCTAGGATTAGCAGGAAAAAGCAAAAAATTTCAGAATTGCACCTTGCAATGTGGAGATATTACTGTTTGTGCATTTACAATATTCATTGATTTTTGCCATTGAAAAACATGTTTTTCATATACCAGAAATGTTTGAAGCTACTGACTGAATGAAAGGAGCTGGCATCTCACTCTCTTTGAATCTTCTTTATCATGCTAGGATTAACAGGAAAAAGCTAAAAATTTCAGAATTGCACCGTGCAATGTGGAGATATTACTGTTTGTGCATTTACAATATTCATTGATTTTTGCCATTGAAAAACATGTTTTTCATATACCAGAAATGTTTGAAGCTACTGACTGAATGAAAGGAGCTGGCATCTCACTCTCTTTGAATCTTCTTTATCATGCTAGGATTAGCAGGAAAAAGCAAAAAATTTCAGAATTCCACCTTGCAATGTGGAGATATTACTGTTTGTGCATTTACAATATTCATTGATTTTTGCCATTGAAAAACATGTTTTTCATATACCAGAAATGTTTGAAGCTACTGACTGAATGAAAGGAGCTGGCATCTCACTCTCTTTGAATCTTCTTTATCATGCTAGGATTAACAGGAAAAAGCAAAAAATTTCAGAATTGCACCTTGCAATGTGGAGATATTACTGTTTGTGCATTTACAATATTCATTGATTTTTGCCATTGAAAAACATGTTTTTCATATACCAGAAATGTTTGAAGCTACTGACTGAATGAAAGGAGCTGGCATCTCACTCTTTTTGAATCTTCTTTATCATGCTAGGATTAGCAGGAAAAAGCAAAAAATTTCAGAATTGCACCTTGCAATGTGGAGATATTACTGTTTGTGCATTTACAATATTCATTGATTTTTGCCATTGAAAAACATGTTTTTCATATACCAGAAATGTTTGAAGCTACTGACTGAATGAAAGGAGCTGGCATCTCACTCTCTTTGAATCTTCTTTATCATGCTAGGATTAACAGGAAAAAGCTAAAAATTTCAGAATTGCACCGTGCAATGTGGAGATATTACTGTTTGTGCATTTACAATATTCATTGATTTTTGCCATTGAAAAACATGTTTTTCATATACCAGAAATGTTTGAAGCTACTGACTGAATGAAAGGAGCTGGCATCTCACTCTCTTTGAATCTTCTTTATCATGCTAGGATTAGCAGGAAAAAGCAAAAAATTTCAGAATTGCACCTTGCAATGTGGAGATATTACTGTTTGTGCATTTACAATATTCATTGATTTTTGCCATTGAAAAACATGTTTTTCATATACCAGAAATGTTTGAAGCTACTGACTGAATGAAAGGAGCTGGCATCTCACTCTCTTTGAATCTTCTTTATCATGCTAGGATTAGCAGGAAAAAGCAAAAAATTTCAGAATTGCACCTTGCAATGTGGAGATATTACTGTTTGTGCATTTACAATATTCATTGATTTTTGCCATTGAAAAACATGTTTTTCATATACCAGAAATGTTTGAAGCTACTGACTGAATGAAAGGAGCTGGCATCTCACTCTCTTTGAATCTTCTTTATCATGCTAGGATTAACAGGAAAAAGCTAAAAATTTCAGAATTGAACCGTGCAATGTGGAGATATTACTGTTTGTGCATTTACAATATTCATTGATTTTTGCCATTGAAAAACATGTTTTTCATATACCAGAAATGTTTGAAGCTACTGACTGAATGAAAGGAGCTGGCATCTCACTCTCTTTGAATCTTCTTTATCATGCTAGGATTAGCAGGAAAAAGCAAAAAATTTCAGAATTGCACCTTGCAATGTGGAGATATTACTGTTTGTGCATTTACAATATTCATTGATTTTTGCCATTGAAAAACATGTTTTTCATATACCAGAAATGTTTGAAGCTACTGACTGAATGAAAGGAGCTGGCATCTCACTCTCTTTGAATCTTCTTTATCATGCTAGGATTAACAGGAAAAAGCAAAAAATTTCAGAATTGCACCTTGCAATGTGGAGATATTACTGTTTGTGCATTTACAATATTCATTGATTTTTGCCATTGAAAAACATGTTTTTCATATACCAGAAATGTTTGAAGCTACTGACTGAATGAAAGGAGCTGGCATCTCACTCTCTTTGAATCTTCTTTATCATGCTAGGATTAACAGGAAAAAGCTAAAAATTTCAGAATTGCACCGTGCAATGTGGAGATATTACTGTTTGTGCATTTACAATATTCATTGATTTTTGCCATTGAAAAACATGTTTTTCATATACCAGAAATGTTTGAAGCTACTGACTGAATGAAAGGAGCTGGCATCTCACTCTCTTTGAATCTTCTTTATCATGCTAGGATTAGCAGGAAAAAGCAAAAAATTTCAGAATTGCACCTTGCAATGTGGAGATATTACTGTTTGTGCATTTACAATATTCATTGATTTTTGCCATTGAAAAACATGTTTTTCATATACCAGAAATGTTTGAAGCTACTGACTGAATGAAAGGAGCTGGCATCTCACTCTCTTTGAATCTTCTTTATCATGCTAGGATTAACAGGAAAAAGCTAAAAATTTCAGAATTGCACCGTGCAATGTGGAGATATTACTGTTTGTGCATTTACAATATTCATTGATTTTTGCCATTGAAAAACATGTTTTTCATATACCAGAAATGTTTGAAGCTACTGACTGAATGAAAGGAGCTGGCATCTCACTCTCTTTGAATCTTCTTTATCATGCTAGGATTAACAGGAAAAAGCTAAAAATTTCAGAATTGCACCGTGCAATGTGGAGATATTACTGTTTGTGCATTTACAATATTCATTGATTTTTGCCATTGAAAAACATGTTTTTCATATACCAGAAATGTTTGAAGCTACTGACTGAATGAAAGGAGCTGGCATCTCACTCTCTTTGAATCTTCTTTATCATGCTAGGATTAGCAGGAAAAAGCAAAAAATTTCAGAATTGCACCTTGCAATGTGGAGATATTACTGTTTGTGCATTTACAATATTCATTAATTTTTGCCATTGAAAAACATGTTTTTCATATACCAGAAATGTTTGAAGCTACTGACTGAATGAAAGGAGCTGGCATCTCACTCTCTTTGAATCTTCTTTATCATGCTAGGATTAACAGGAAAAAGCTAAAAATTTCAGAATTGCACCGTGCAATGTGGAGATATTACTGTTTGTGCATTTACAATATTCATTGATTTTTGCCATTGAAAAACGTTTTTCATATACCAGAAATGTTTGAAGCTACTGACTGAATGAAAGGAGCTGGCATCTCACTCTCTTTGAATCTTCTTTATCATGCTAGGATTAGCAGGAAAAAGCAAAAAATTTCAGAATTGCACCTTGCAATGTGGAGATATTACTGTTTGTGCATTTACAATATTCATTGATTTTTGCCATTGAAAAACATGTTTTTCATATACCAGAAATGTTTGAAGCTACTGACTGAATGAAAGGAGCTGGCATCTCACTCTCTTTGAATCTTCTTTATCATGCTAGGATTAACAGGAAAAAGCAAAAAATTTCAGAATTGCACCTTGCAATGTGGAGATATTACTGTTTGTGCATTTACAATATTCATTGATTTTTGCCATTGAAAAACATGTTTTTCATATACCAGAAATGTTTGAAGCTACTGACTGAATGAAAGGAGCTGGCATCTCACTCTCTTTGAATCTTCTTTATCATGCTAGGATTAACAGGAAAAAGCTAAAAATTTCAGAATTGCACCTTGCAATGTGGAGATATTACTGTTTGTGCATTTACAATATTCATTGATTTTTGCCATTGAAAAACATGTTTTTCATATACCAGAAATGTTTGAAGCTACTGACTGAATGAAAGGAGCTGGCATCTCACTCTCTTTGAATCTTCTTTATCATGCTAGGATTAACAGGAAAAAGCTAAAAATTTCAGAATTGCACCGTGCAATGTGGAGATATTACTGTTTGTGCATTTACAATATTCATTGATTTTTGCCATTGAAAAACATGTTTTTCATATACCAGAAATGTTTGAAGCTACTGACTGAATGAAAGGAGCTGGCATCTCACTCTCTTTGAATCTTCTTTATCATGCTAGGATTAGCAGGAAAAAGCAAAAAATTTCAGAATTGCACCTTGCAATGTGGAGATATTACTGTTTGTGCATTTACAATATTCATTGATTTTTGCCATTGAAAAACATGTTTTTCATATACCAGAAATGTTTGAAGCTACTGACTGAATGAAAGGAGCTGGCATCTCACTCTCTTTGAATCTTCTTTATCATGCTAGGATTAACAGGAAAAAGCAAAAAATTTCAGAATTGCACCTTGCAATGTGGAGATATTACTGTTTGTGCATTTACAATATTCATTGATTTTTGCCATTGAAAAACATGTTTTTCATATACCAGAAATGTTTGAAGCTACTGACTGAATGAAAGGAGCTGGCATCTCACTCTCTTTGAATCTTCTTTATCATGCTAGGATTAGCAGGAAAAAGCAAAAAATTTCAGAATTGCACCTTGCAATGTGGAGATATTACTGTTTGTGCATTTACAATATTCATTGATTTTTGCCATTGAAAAACATGTTTTTCATATACCAGAAATGTTTGAAGCTACTGACTGAATGAAAGGAGCTGGCATCTCACTCTCTTTGAATCTTCTTTATCATGCTAGGATTAACAGGAAAAAGCTAAAAATTTCAGAATTGCACCGTGCAATGTGGAGATATTACTGTTTGTGCATTTACAATATTCATTGATTTTTGCCATTGAAAAACATGTTTTTCATATACCAGAAATGTTTGAAGCTACTGACTGAATGAAAGGAGCTGGCATCTCACTCTCTTTGAATCTTCTTTATCATGCTAGGATTAGCAGGAAAAAGCAAAAAATTTCAGAATTGCACCTTGCAATGTGGAGATATTACTGTTTGTGCATTTACAATATTCATTGATTTTTGCCATTGAAAAACATGTTTTTCATATACCAGAAATGTTTGAAGCTACTGACTGAATGAAAGGAGCTGGCATCTCACTCTCTTTGAATCTTCTTTATCATGCTAGGATTAACAGGAAAAAGCAAAAAATTTCAGAATTGCACCTTGCAATGTGGAGATATTACTGTTTGTGCATTTACAATATTCATTGATTTTTGCCATTGAAAAACATGTTTTTCATATACCAGAAATGTTTGAAGCTACTGACTGAATGAAAGGAGCTGGCATCTCACTCTCTTTGAATCTTCTTTATCATGCTAGGATTAACAGGAAAAAGCTAAAAATTTCAGAATTGCACCGTGCAATGTGGAGATATTACTGTTTGTGCATTTACAATATTCATTGATTTTTGCCATTGAAAAACATGTTTTTCATATACCAGAAATGTTTGAAGCTACTGACTGAATGAAAGGAGCTGGCATCTCACTCTCTTTGAATCTTCTTTATCATGCTAGGATTAGCAGGAAAAAGCAAAAAATTTCAGAATTGCACCTTGCAATGTGGAGATATTACTGTTTGTGCATTTACAATATTCATTGATTTTTGCCATTGAAAAACATGTTTTTCATATACCAGAAATGTTTGAAGCTACTGACTGAATGAAAGGAGCTGGCATCTCACTCTCTTTGAATCTTCTTTATCATGCTAGGATTAACAGGAAAAAGCTAAAAATTTCAGAATTGCACCGTGCAATGTGGAGATATTACTGTTTGTGCATTTACAATATTCATTGATTTTTGCCATTGAAAAACATGTTTTTCATATACCAGAAATGTTTGAAGCTACTGACTGAATGAAAGGAGCTGGCATCTCACTCTCTTTGAATCTTCTTTATCATGCTAGGATTAACAGGAAAAAGCTAAAAATTTCAGAATTGCACCGTGCAATGTGGAGATATTACTGTTTGTGCATTTACAATATTCATTGATTTTTGCCATTGAAAAACATGTTTTTCATATACCAGAAATGTTTGAAGCTACTGACTGAATGAAAGGAGCTGGCATCTCACTCTCTTTGAATCTTCTTTATCATGCTAGGATTAGCAGGAAAAAGCAAAAAATTTCAGAATTGCACCTTGCAATGTGGAGATATTACTGTTTGTGCATTTACAATATTCATTAATTTTTGCCATTGAAAAACATGTTTTTCATATACCAGAAATGTTTGAAGCTACTGACTGAATGAAAGGAGCTGGCATCTCACTCTCTTTGAATCTTCTTTATCATGCTAGGATTAACAGGAAAAAGCTAAAAATTTCAGAATTGCACCGTGCAATGTGGAGATATTACTGTTTGTGCATTTACAATATTCATTGATTTTTGCCATTGAAAAACGTTTTTCATATACCAGAAATGTTTGAAGCTACTGACTGAATGAAAGGAGCTGGCATCTCACTCTCTTTGAATCTTCTTTATCATGCTAGGATTAGCAGGAAAAAGCAAAAAATTTCAGAATTGCACCTTGCAATGTGGAGATATTACTGTTTGTGCATTTACAATATTCATTGATTTTTGCCATTGAAAAACATGTTTTTCATATACCAGAAATGTTTGAAGCTACTGACTGAATGAAAGGAGCTGGCATCTCACTCTCTTTGAATCTTCTTTATCATGCTAGGATTAACAGGAAAAAGCAAAAAATTTCAGAATTGCACCTTGCAATGTGGAGATATTACTGTTTGTGCATTTACAATATTCATTGATTTTTGCCATTGAAAAACATGTTTTTCATATACCAGAAATGTTTGAAGCTACTGACTGAATGAAAGGAGCTGGCATCTCACTCTCTTTGAATCTTCTTTATCATGCTAGGATTAACAGGAAAAAGCTAAAAATTTCAGAATTGCACCTTGCAATGTGGAGATATTACTGTTTGTGCATTTACAATATTCATTGATTTTTGCCATTGAAAAACATGTTTTTCATATACCAGAAATGTTTGAAGCTACTGACTGAATGAAAGGAGCTGGCATCTCACTCTCTTTGAATCTTCTTTATCATGCTAGGATTAACAGGAAAAAGCTAAAAATTTCAGAATTGCACCGTGCAATGTGGAGATATTACTGTTTGTGCATTTACAATATTCATTGATTTTTGCCATTGAAAAACATGTTTTTCATATACCAGAAATGTTTGAAGCTACTGACTGAATGAAAGGAGCTGGCATCTCACTCTCTTTGAATCTTCTTTATCATGCTAGGATTAGCAGGAAAAAGCAAAAAATTTCAGAATTGCACCTTGCAATGTGGAGATATTACTGTTTGTGCATTTACAATATTCATTGATTTTTGCCATTGAAAAACATGTTTTTCATATACCAGAAATGTTTGAAGCTACTGACTGAATGAAAGGAGCTGGCATCTCACTCTCTTTGTTTTACCATATTTTTTTTATTTTTAAAAACCAATTTAACAGGGGAATAACAATCGTAGCATAAAAGTAGTGACAAAAGAATGTTCGTAGTAAAGGGAAAATTCTGAGGGAAGGGGAAGGGAAAAAGGTACAAACGGGAATGGATAAACAGGAAAGATGGGAGAAATTTGTTCGTCAAAAAATATATACGATAGTACATAAACTTGAACAATTTAAGCACACATTACTATCATTAGTAAATTAGACATATTAATGAGCTAAACATGACACACATTGAGATGTTCCAGCATTATAAGAAGGTTGAGGGAACCTAGTGGACCAAATATCCCACTTCCTAGAGAATTTAATTAAGTTATTGTTGATAAGGGCAAATCTGAGTTCAAATATTCTGTGAAGATTCATCTTATCAACTAAGTCCTCCAGAGTGGGGACATGTGACTTTCTCCAATAAAAAGCCAATGCGTTCTTACAAACTGAAAATAAATGAATCACCAGAGATCTTTCAAATGACTTGCATGATTCAAGATCCAAGGATAGTAAAGCCCTTTGAGGGGTCAATACTAATGGTCTACCTAAAAGATCATCAACCAAAGAAGAGATCTGAGCCCATAGATTACGGATTTTCGTGCAGCTCCAAAAGAGATGTAAAAGATCTCCCCTAAGGCCGCACTCCCTCCAACAAAGGGGAGAGTTGCTGGGCTTTATATGATGTAGCCTGATTGGAGTGTAATACCATCTGGTTAGAATTTTGAAGTAGGCCTCTTGTAAGGGCATAGATATATTAGAGGCTTGGGAAAAAAGAACAGCATTCTCCCATTGGTCGGATTGGAAATTGAGTTTTAGGTCTTTTTCCCATCGTATCATGTAAAGGTGTTTTTGAAAAGAAAGGTCATTATTGAAACTGTTATATATGTGTCTCAGGCTCCAAAAAATTTTATGGGATGGGTTGCTTAACAGGTTCACCGAGGTTTCAGAAACGATAAGTTTGCCAGAAATGAATTCCAGAATTATGTTTTTTAAATGAGAATATAAAAAGAAATCAGAAGAGGGTAAGTTGAATCTTTTTTTAAGAGTTTGGAAAGGAATAAAAACAGAAGCTTCATACAGGTCTCCAATTTTTCTCAACCCTTTATTGTCCCATTGATCTGGAATGGAAGAGTTATATAGATCAGCAACAAAACCAATTGGGAAATTTTTGACAAGAGAAAGCTTAACCATATCAGAATCTTTCAAGGAGCTCTTTTTCTTTCTTTTAGCGATTTTTTTCCAAGCGTCAATAATCGCCTGGAAAATAGGGTGGGAAGAATCATGAGTGCACTGTTTAAAGAGATGCCTAAGTAACAAATCACGAGGAGAGGAGCCGTTATTTAAGAAAGTCTCTAGAATCATCCAAGCTGGGGGACTGTCAGAGTTAAACCAATTACTGCTCTGTTTGATAAGGTTTGCCAAATAATAAGCGGAAATATTAGGGTGGCTCAGACCTCCGTTACTTTTATTCTTGTACAATATATCTGCAGATATCCTCGCACGTTTATTATCCCAGACATAAGAATTAATCTGATTTTGGATTTTTTGAACAAAGATGTGGGAAATAGCTAAAGGAAGGTTGCGGAAAAAATATAAAATTTTGGGAAGAACAAACATCTTGATGGAGAGGACTCTACCCCACCACGACAAATCTCTCTTCATAAAGTCCATCAAATCTCCTCGGACGATGTCATCAATCAGAACCAGATTGTCAGAGATTGTTGAGTTAATATTTTTACCAATACTGATCCCCAAATATATCAGATTGCGTTTAGCCACACCAAAGGAAAATCTCGAGTGTAAAACCTCTCTCGTCTGACGGTCCAGATTAATGTTTAAAAGTTTAGACTTCTCATTATTGATCTTAAAATAAGAAATCTGAGAGAATATTTCTAGAATCTTCGAAACCTCCGCAACTGAATTTATTGGGTCCAGCAGGGAAAGCATAACATCATCTGCAAAGAGGCCAATTTTAAATTCTCGAGATGGGGTAGATATCCCTCTGATGTCAGTATTTTCTCTGATCCTCTGAGCAAGAGGCTCCATAGCCAGGACAAAGAGAAGAGGGGAAAGCGGGCAACCCTGTCTAGTACCATTTGTAATAGGGATTGGGTTTGAGAGATAATTGTTAACATAGATTTTTGCTTGGGGGTTAGAATAAAGGGCCATAATTGAAGAGAGAAAATTGTTGTCAAAACCAAATTTAATAAGGGTGAGTTTAAGGTATAGCCAATTTAGCCTGTCGAAAGCTTTTTCAGCATCTAGGGCAAGCAATGAAGTTGGGAGTTTCGCCGTATTGATAACCTTAATAATATTCAAGAGTCTTCTAGAGCCATCAGTTGCTTGTCTCCCACCAACGAAGCCAATTTGATCGTCGTTGATGAGAGATGGGAGAATAGTCGATAAACGGTTGGCCAGAATTTTCGAATATATCTTAATGTCAGTATTAATTAGCGAAATGGGCCTATAATTTTTAACATTATCTCTCTCTTCTTTAGACTTGGGTATTAAGGTAATGGTAGCTTCCAGCATTTCTGAGGGGAAGGAGCTTATTGAGGAAGCATGATTGAAAATTTTCGTAAGAGGGAGAGAAAGTAGGTCGCAAAAAGTTTTATAATACTCATTAATGAACCCATCTGGACCCGGGGCCTTGAAAGCTTTAAGTTGCTTTATTGTGTTAATAATTTCAAGGTTAGAAAAAGGCTTGTTCAATGACTCGTGATCCAGAGGGCTCAATTTCGGTAGGTTAATGGAGGATAGAAATTTGTTGATTGCGTCTGGGTGAGGATGGGGAATTAGAGGGTCAGTTTTGATATTATAGAGTTTTTTGTAAAAGTCTGCAAACTGGTTCACTATATCTTTAGGGTGACAAAACGTTATTCCACTATTATTCTTTATTTTATCTATTCTATTAATTGCTCTTTTACATTTAACTAGGCGGGCCATAAAGCGGGTAGGTTTATTTAGAGCCGCATAGTAATTAAATTTTGATTTCCGAATAATCGCATCATAGGAAGAAGAAATTTCTGATTTTAGCTCTACCCTTAAATTTGACAGTTCCTTTTGAATTATTAGGGAAGGGGAAGGAAGATTAATTTGCTCTAGTTCTTTTTCTCTAATCAGTTTTTGAAGAGAATTTATTTTTGTTCTTTTTTCTTTTTTTTCAGATGAGGATATCTGCATTAGTACACCACGAAGGACGGCCTTGTGAGCACACCAGCTGGAGAAGGGATTAGATAAATCTGGGGTATCATTTTCCTTAAAATAATCAGAAATAGCTTTTTCAATAATTTTTTTGTTCTTGGGGTTATGAATAAGTGAAGATCTACATTTCCAAAGAAAACCATTTTTAATAAGAGGACCAATGTGAATTTCACATGACGTAGGGGCATGATCTGATAGCGACCTGAGGCCTATAGATACGTTAGAGAATTTGGGTAAAGAAAAGACGTCAGTTACTATTAAGTCAATTCTAGAGGCCGTTTGGTGTGCATCCGAAAAGTGTGAGAATTCTTTGGATGTAGTTTGCAGACATCTAAATGTGTCAAATAGTTCATTTTTATAGAGCCAATTATTTAGCGTCGGGTATAAGTGGCGGCTGGGGGAGGAAGAGTCCATATGCCCATCCGGAACCATGTTGAAATCTCCCAAAAAAATCAATTCGCCTCTCCTAACCTCTTCAACCTTTCTAAAAACCTTGTTCAAAAAGGGTATTTGCTTTTTATTTGGGGCATATAGGTTAACAACAGTGCACTCATGATTATTTAGTTTACAGAGCAATATATGAAACCTTCCATTGGGATCTTTATGCTGATCCAAAAACTCAAATGGGACCGAGTCTTTGATCACTGTAGCTACACCGGCTTTTTTCCGGTCGCTAGTGGATTCAAATATATGAGAGTAGCGCTTGTGGGTGAAGGTAGGATGTTTCCCCTCGGCAAACCTTGTCTCCTGAAGACACGCAACATCAGCACCAAGATGACCCAATTCCTTCCAAAGGGAGAATCTCTTATTGGGACTGTTTAGGCCTCTTACATTGTAAGTGATGATCTTAATAGGCATAGGTAAATTAGCAATCAGAATAAGCCAAAAGGATAGGGGTCAGTTGGTCCAACAAATTCCCAAAAAATAAATCAATCAACAATCAAAGCTGGAATACAATATCTCACTATTAACTCAAAGATAGTAATAACAATAACCAAATATTCAAAGAAAAAAGAAAAAACGAATCAAAAAATCTCCTGAGGGAACCTTCACCGTAAAGGTTCTCCCTCAGATTGGGGGGGAAAAATAATGTGGACAAGCCTCGAAGGCTAAATATAAAGAAGAATGAAAAATCTAGTATGACATATTAGGTGAGGTGGTGAGTAAGTTTATTTTTTAATAAAAGGGCTCCCGAAAGAGTAGTGTTTTACATTTCAACGGTGGGGTATCTTTGCAACTTTGTGGGGAATGTCCCTTATAAAGTCAAAAAATTTAGGGCCTTCATCAGGATCTGTAAGAGTAAATGTTTTCCCGTTAAAGAAAATCAGCAACTTAACTGGAAAGCCCCACCTATACGGGATATTCATATCTCTCAGTCTATCTGTGGTCAATTTGTATGACCTTCTCGCGTCCATGGTTTCTTTGGAAAAATCTGAAAAGATTTTTAGGTGTGAGAAAGGCTCAGGAAAAGTCCTGTTATCCCTGATATATTTCAAAATTCTCTCTTTGGTCGAGAAAAAATGTAACCTAACTATTACATCTCTAGGGAGATCCGAGGAGATGGAGGTCGGACGAAATAAGCGGTGTGCCCTATCAATGATAAGATCCTGCTCAGAAAGGGATGGGATTGTCTGGTGAAGTAAGTCTTTGACATAGGTCGAGATATCTGAAGGAGATATATTCTCAGATACGCCTCTAATTTTCAAATTATTTCTCCTGCTTCTATCCTCCAAATCCGCCACTTTTAATCTGAGTCTCTTAAGCTCTGCTTTAATTTCTAGATTATCAGAAGAGACAGACTCAACCTTTCCCTCCACCGTTTCGAGCCTTTTAGTGTTTTCCTCCAATTTAACCCCAAACGCTTCCAAAGTAGTTTTCATGGTGTCAACTTGTTTCTCGAAGCCCAGTTTCATATTTCTGTCAATCGTCTTTAAAAGATTGTCCAGATATGAACCAAGGTCGGTATTTCCCAAATCTTGAGAAATGGTCATTTTGACCGGGACATTAGGCGTAAAATCGGAGGGTGAAGGGGAAAAGTCTTTTTTAGGGCGTCTCTTATCTGGACTAGGATTAGGAGACGGGTCCGAGGATTCCTCCTCCGAACTCGGAGCCAATGAAGAATATTTGTTGCTCCAGTCTCCTGGGTCCCTTCTCTTTGAAGAGATGGAAACATCCATCTCTTCTACTTTTCTTTCCTTAATTACTGTAGAAGAGGCAGGTTTAGCGACAGGGATTCTCTGTGGTTTTGGAGAAAATAGACTTTTAGCAGAGTCTTTGGTGGGAGAGCTTACTTTAAAACTCTGTCTGTCGTCAGGATTTCTATGAGGTGACCTGGACTTAAGTGGACTAATAGTATTGACAGTGTCTTCTGAGGGATTTGAAAAAGAAGAGCGTTGAGAGGACTTCGCTCTTACCGCACTAGTTTTAAGGGGAGCTTCCAAAGACTTTTGGGTATTTTTTTTGTTAGCCGCCATTGTAAAAAAAAAATAAGTCCTAAGTGTATATATAAGGAAAAACACCAAAAAGACAAAGGAAATATTTAACCTAGAGAGTGGACAGAAGACTTTAGAGTAGCAAAATGACTAGGAACAATGGCTGGAAGAAATTAGCATTAAACAAATATCATTCCAATAAGAGGCAATCAATACCCTTAAACACTGCAGAAATATGTACCCCCTAGAATGCAATCCTTTAAATGTAAATCACAATCAAAAATATCAAGAGAAATAGTAAACTTGACCTGAGGGATAAAAATAAAAGGCACATATAGTTTTTAACAGAAAACTAATTGTTGTGGAGACTTGCAAATCTGTAGAGTTCCATGGGCACCAACTGTTATATGTATATCAGATAGCGAGGTCACAGTATATATATATGGAGGCAGAAGCAGTTCCTCCTATCCCCCACCCCCCTTCAAAGTCAAGTCTCACAATTAAAATGATTGTACAAAGTTTTGGTGTATAATGGACCTCTGTATCAGTACTGATATAAAATCAGCACCATGGACAGCAGTTCAAACTAATATGAGATCAGCACCATGGACAGCAGTTCAGATTAATATAATATCAGCACCATGGACAGCAGTTCAGACTAATATAAGATCAGCACCATGGACAGCAGTTCAGACCAATATGAGATCAGCACCATGGACAGCAGTTCAGATTAGTATAATATCAGCACCATGGACAGCAGTTCAGGCTAACATTAGATCAGCACCATGGACAGCAGTTCAGGACAGCAGAGCAGAGCAATGTTGCAGAAAGGGGCGGGAGTTTTAAATGTGCCAGTGGGGATTCAGTACTGTGGACACGGAGCACAGCTGTACTGCTGCAGCAATGGAGAATAGAGTCATAGGAGCCTGTAGGGCTCAAATATCGGCAGCAGACAAAATTTAGCAGTGCTGCAGCAGGTAGGGGAATCAACCCACAGGGGTCTGCGGGGTCAGGCACCAGAGTCACCGAGACAGCAGAGCGGCACAGCGGAGAGGTATGAAATGGACCGCAAACACCGGCGGCTTGTGACAGTTAATAATATGGGTGAAGGAGCGGCTCCCCCCGGCAGCAGGAGGGGGATGTCGCCGCCGCTATACAGCCCCGGGGTTATGGAGATGCGGGCTGTGAGTGCCGGCGGTGCCCGTCCATATAATGAAGAGAGGGCAGAGCGGGTCCGAGGCAGAGGAGGGGGCACCGCCACCACGGGCACAGCCTCAGTATAGAGGGAATAGCCGCGCCGTACGGAAGGGAGCCCGGCTGCAGACACCGGCAGCGGCAGTCAGCTGGAGGCAGAGAGGGAGGGAGCGGCACCTCAGCAATAGAAGGGGGATACCGCCACCTCTATACAGCCCTGTGGTTGCGGAGATGCGGGCTATGATTACCGGCGGTGTCCTTCTGTATAGGAGAGCGGGAGCAGAGCGGGACCGGGGCAGAGGAGGGGGCACCGTCACCACGGGAACAGCCGCACAGGGGAAGAGGGAGCCCGGCCGCAGACACCGACGGCGGCTGTCAGCTAGTAGCAGAGAGGGAGAGAGCGTCACCACAGCAGGGGGGGGAGAAGCACCGCTGCCACCGGGGCGACCCCGGGGTTTTAAAGAACGGGACCACAGCAATAAAGTGAAAGCCCAGGCATCAGCCTGGGTTTAGCTAACCTTGTTTGATTAATGCAGTCCCGCTCCGTCTCCTGATCTCCGCGTCGCTCTGCCTTAAGATCCCGGTCTTCAGTCGGTGACAGGAGACTTGTCCTCGGGATCCAGTGAAAATGTGGGGTCTCGTCCTCGGGGTCCAGTGGGGTTGATTGTGTGGCAGTGCCGCTTCTTTATGGGTTGGGGTCCTGCAGGTCCGGTCCGGTCCTCCGTGGGGCTGTGACAGCAGTTTTTTCAGGATATCACCTGTAACTGGATCTCAATCTCCTCTTCTCCTCCGTTCCCGGGTCCGGTGTCGGGACAGCTGATGTTGCTGTAAGGTCCTGCTCCCGGGGTCAGGAGCAGAGCAGAGCAGATCTGCGCTGCTATCACAGTCACTCCAGAGCCACGTTGCAGAGTGACTGGAAACAAGAAAAGGGCCGCAGAGTGACTGGAAACAAGAAAAGGGCCGCCAGTGATCGCCTGGGTGTCAGAACCAGAACCAAAATGTGCCACCCCGTGGGTTAAAAATAAGCTCTGACAACAGTCAGGGGGCCCAGTATATAATGATCAGTTAAATGAAGTGAGAGAAATATGTGCCCCCACCGATCTGTGAGCTTAAAGAGGCACGTCACAGCCTCAGGGACTGGAATGCTCACCAGGACTTACCGCAGCTGCATATAAAGCCTGCTGGTAGTCCTTAAGTCCGGTATAAAACGATGTAATCCTGGGTCCGGGGGTAGAAGGGCATAAATGGGTCCACAATCCTGTAGGGCCACGTTACAGAGTCACTTCAATGATGGATTCTGAGCCTCACCCAAATGTCTGAGCACAAAACATCTCCAGAGTTGATGGGGTTAGCAGGGATTCTTTGGTGTCAAAATGATCCCTGAATGATAGGAAGTCCAAATATATAAGAATTTTGAAAAAAAATCTTCTTTTTGTTGCTTAAAAAGTAGCTTTAAAGCGAAGCCCTCAGGGAGCTCAGGATCAAGCTGCCATCTCGTCCTGTGCTCAGGCCACTCCCCCATCTCACTCTCTTTGAATCTTCTTTATCATGCTAGGATTAACAGGAAAAAGCTAAAAATTTCAGAATTGCACCGTGCAATGTGGAGATATTACTGTTTGTGCATTTACAATATTCATTGATTTTTGCCATTGAAAAACATGTTTTTCATATACCAGAAATGTTTGAAGCTACTGACTGAATGAAAGGAGCTGGCATCTCACTCTCTTTGAATCTTCTTTATCATGCTAGGATTAGCAGGAAAAAGCAAAAAATTTCAGAATTGCACCTTGCAATGTGGAGATATTACTGTTTGTGCATTTACAATATTCATTGATTTTTGCCATTGAAAAACATGTTTTTCATATACCAGAAATGTTTGAAGCTACTGACTGAATGAAAGGAGCTGGCATCTCACTCTCTTTGAATCTTCTTTATCATGCTAGGATTAACAGGAAAAAGCTAAAAATTTCAGAATTGCACCGTGCAATGTGGAGATATTACTGTTTGTGCATTTACAATATTCATTGATTTTTGCCATTGAAAAACATGTTTTTCATATACCAGAAATGTTTGAAGCTACTGACTGAATGAAAGGAGCTGGCATCTCACTCTCTTTGAATCTTCTTTATCATGCTAGGATTAGCAGGAAAAAGCAAAAAATTTCAGAATTGCACCTTGCAATGTGGAGATATTACTGTTTGTGCATTTACAATATTCATTGATTTTTGCCATTGAAAAACATGTTTTTCATATACCAGAAATGTTTGAAGCTACTGACTGAATGAAAGGAGCTGGCATCTCACTCTCTTTGAATCTTCATCATGCTAGGATTAGCAGGAAAAAGCAAAAAATTTCAGAATTGCACCTTGCAATGTGGAGATATTACTGTTTGTGCATTTACAATATTCATTGATTTTTGCCATTGAAAAACATGTTTTTCATATACCAGAAATGTTTGAAGCTACTGACTGAATGAAAGGAGCTGGCATCTCACTCTCTTTGAATCTTCTTTATCATGCTAGGATTAACAGGAAAAAGCTAAAAATTTCAGAATTGCACCGTGCAATGTGGAGATATTACTGTTTGTGCATTTACAATATTCATTGATTTTTGCCATTGAAAAACATGTTTTTCATATACCAGAAATGTTTGAAGCTACTGACTGAATGAAAGGAGCTGGCATCTCACTCTCTTTGAATCTTCTTTATCATGCTAGGATTAGCAGGAAAAAGCAAAAAATTTCAGAATTGCACCTTGCAATGTGGAGATATTACTGTTTGTGCATTTACAATATTCATTAATTTTTGCCATTGAAAAACATGTTTTTCATATACCAGAAATGTTTGAAGCTACTGACTGAATGAAAGGAGCTGGCATCTCACTCTCTTTGAATCTTCTTTATCATGCTAGGATTAACAGGAAAAAGCTAAAAATTTCAGAATTGCACCGTGCAATGTGGAGATATTACTGTTTGTGCATTTACAATATTCATTGATTTTTGCCATTGAAAAACGTTTTTCATATACCAGAAATGTTTGAAGCTACTGACTGAATGAAAGGAGCTGGCATCTCACTCTCTTTGAATCTTCTTTATCATGCTAGGATTAGCAGGAAAAAGCAAAAAATTTCAGAATTGCACCTTGCAATGTGGAGATATTACTGTTTGTGCATTTACAATATTCATTGATTTTTGCCATTGAAAAACATGTTTTTCATATACCAGAAATGTTTGAAGCTACTGACTGAATGAAAGGAGCTGGCATCTCACTCTCTTTGAATCTTCTTTATCATGCTAGGATTAACAGGAAAAAGCAAAAAATTTCAGAATTGCACCTTGCAATGTGGAGATATTACTGTTTGTGCATTTACAATATTCATTGATTTTTGCCATTGAAAAACATGTTTTTCATATACCAGAAATGTTTGAAGCTACTGACTGAATGAAAGGAGCTGGCATCTCACTCTCTTTGAATCTTCTTTATCATGCTAGGATTAACAGGAAAAAGCTAAAAATTTCAGAATTGCACCGTGCAATGTGGAGATATTACTGTTTGTGCATTTACAATATTCATTGATTTTTGCCATTGAAAAACATGTTTTTCATATACCAGAAATGTTTGAAGCTACTGACTGAATGAAAGGAGCTGGCATCTCACTCTCTTTGAATCTTCTTTATCATGCTAGGATTAGCAGGAAAAAGCAAAAAATTTCAGAATTGCACCTTGCAATGTGGAGATATTACTGTTTGTGCATTTACAATATTCATTGATTTTTGCCATTGAAAAACATGTTTTTCATATACCAGAAATGTTTGAAGCTACTGACTGAATGAAAGGAGCTGGCATCTCACTCTCTTTGAATCTTCTTTATCATGCTAGGATTAACAGGAAAAAGCAAAAAATTTCAGAATTGCACCTTGCAATGTGGAGATATTACTGTTTGTGCATTTACAATATTCATTGATTTTTGCCATTGAAAAACATGTTTTTCATATACCAGAAATGTTTGAAGCTACTGACTGAATGAAAGGAGCTGGCATCTCACTCTCTTTGAATCTTCTTTATCATGCTAGGATTAACAGGAAAAAGCTAAAAATTTCAGAATTGCACCGTGCAATGTGGAGATATTACTGTTTGTGCATTTACAATATTCATTGATTTTTGCCATTGAAAAACATGTTTTTCATATACCAGAAATGTTTGAAGCTACTGACTGAATGAAAGGAGCTGGCATCTCACTCTCTTTGAATCTTCTTTATCATGCTAGGATTAGCAGGAAAAAGCAAAAAATTTCAGAATTGCACCTTGCAATGTGGAGATATTACTGTTTGTGCATTTACAATATTCATTAATTTTTGCCATTGAAAAACATGTTTTTCATATACCAGAAATGTTTGAAGCTACTGACTGAATGAAAGGAGCTGGCATCTCACTCTCTTTGAATCTTCTTTATCATGCTAGGATTAACAGGAAAAAGCTAAAAATTTCAGAATTGCACCGTGCAATGTGGAGATATTACTGTTTGTGCATTTACAATATTCATTGATTTTTGCCATTGAAAAACGTTTTTCATATACCAGAAATGTTTGAAGCTACTGACTGAATGAAAGGAGCTGGCATCTCACTCTCTTTGAATCTTCTTTATCATGCTAGGATTAGCAGGAAAAAGCAAAAAATTTCAGAATTGCACCTTGCAATGTGGAGATATTACTGTTTGTGCATTTACAATATTCATTGATTTTTGCCATTGAAAAACATGTTTTTCATATACCAGAAATGTTTGAAGCTACTGACTGAATGAAAGGAGCTGGCATCTCACTCTCTTTGAATCTTCTTTATCATGCTAGGATTAACAGGAAAAAGCAAAAAATTTCAGAATTGCACCTTGCAATGTGGAGATATTACTGTTTGTGCATTTACAATATTCATTGATTTTTGCCATTGAAAAACATGTTTTTCATATACCAGAAATGTTTGAAGCTACTGACTGAATGAAAGGAGCTGGCATCTCACTCTCTTTGAATCTTCTTTATCATGCTAGGATTAACAGGAAAAAGCTAAAAATTTCAGAATTGCACCTTGCAATGTGGAGATATTACTGTTTGTGCATTTACAATATTCATTGATTTTTGCCATTGAAAAACATGTTTTTCATATACCAGAAATGTTTGAAGCTACTGACTGAATGAAAGGAGCTGGCATCTCACTCTCTTTGAATCTTCTTTATCATGCTAGGATTAACAGGAAAAAGCTAAAAATTTCAGAATTGCACCGTGCAATGTGGAGATATTACTGTTTGTGCATTTACAATATTCATTGATTTTTGCCATTGAAAAACATGTTTTTCATATACCAGAAATGTTTGAAGCTACTGACTGAATGAAAGGAGCTGGCATCTCACTCTCTTTGAATCTTCTTTATCATGCTAGGATTAGCAGGAAAAAGCAAAAAATTTCAGAATTGCACCTTGCAATGTGGAGATATTACTGTTTGTGCATTTACAATATTCATTGATTTTTGCCATTGAAAAACATGTTTTTCATATACCAGAAATGTTTGAAGCTACTGACTGAATGAAAGGAGCTGGCATCTCACTCTCTTTGAATCTTCTTTATCATGCTAGGATTAACAGGAAAAAGCTAAAAATTTCAGAATTGCACCGTGCAATGTGGAGATATTACTGTTTGTGCATTTACAATATTCATTGATTTTTGCCATTGAAAAACATGTTTTTCATATACCAGAAATGTTTGAAGCTACTGACTGAATGAAAGGAGCTGGCATCTCACTCTCTTTGAATCTTCTTTATCATGCTAGGATTAGCAGGAAAAAGCAAAAAATTTCAGAATTGCACCTTGCAATGTGGAGATATTACTGTTTGTGCATTTACAATATTCATTGATTTTTGCCATTGAAAAACATGTTTTTCATATACCAGAAATGTTTGAAGCTACTGACTGAATGAAAGGAGCTGGCATCTCACTCTCTTTGAATCTTCTTTATCATGCTAGGATTAACAGGAAAAAGCTAAAAATTTCAGAATTGCACCGTGCAATGTGGAGATATTACTGTTTGTGCATTTACAATATTCATTGATTTTTGCCATTGAAAAACATGTTTTTCATATACCAGAAATGTTTGAAGCTACTGACTGAATGAAAGGAGCTGGCATCTCACTCTCTTTGAATCTTCTTTATCATGCTAGGATTAGCAGGAAAAAGCAAAAAATTTCAGAATTGCACCTTGCAATGTGGAGATATTACTGTTTGTGCATTTACAATATTCATTGATTTTTGCCATTGAAAAACATGTTTTTCATATACCAGAAATGTTTGAAGCTACTGACTGAATGAAAGGAGCTGGCATCTCACTCTCTTTGAATCTTCATCATGCTAGGATTAGCAGGAAAAAGCAAAAAATTTCAGAATTGCACCTTGCAATGTGGAGATATTACTGTTTGTGCATTTACAATATTCATTGATTTTTGCCATTGAAAAACATGTTTTTCATATACCAGAAATGTTTGAAGCTACTGACTGAATGAAAGGAGCTGGCATCTCACTCTCTTTGAATCTTCTTTATCATGCTAGGATTAACAGGAAAAAGCTAAAAATTTCAGAATTGCACCGTGCAATGTGGAGATATTACTGTTTGTGCATTTACAATATTCATTGATTTTTGCCATTGAAAAACATTTTTCATATACCAGAAATGTTTGAAGCTACTGACTGAATGAAAGGAGCTGGCATCTCACTCTCTTTGAATCTTCTTTATCATGCTAGGATTAGCAGGAAAAAGCAAAAAATTTCAGAATTGCACCTTGCAATGTGGAGATATTACTGTTTGTGCATTTACAATATTCATTAATTTTTGCCATTGAAAAACATGTTTTTCATATACCAGAAATGTTTGAAGCTACTGACTGAATGAAAGGAGCTGGCATCTCACTCTCTTTGAATCTTCTTTATCATGCTAGGATTAACAGGAAAAAGCTAAAAATTTCAGAATTGCACCGTGCAATGTGGAGATATTACTGTTTGTGCATTTACAATATTCATTGATTTTTGCCATTGAAAAACGTTTTTCATATACCAGAAATGTTTGAAGCTACTGACTGAATGAAAGGAGCTGGCATCTCACTCTCTTTGAATCTTCTTTATCATGCTAGGATTAGCAGGAAAAAGCAAAAAATTTCAGAATTGCACCTTGCAATGTGGAGATATTACTGTTTGTGCATTTACAATATTCATTGATTTTTGCCATTGAAAAACATGTTTTTCATATACCAGAAATGTTTGAAGCTACTGACTGAATGAAAGGAGCTGGCATCTCACTCTCTTTGAATCTTCTTTATCATGCTAGGATTAACAGGAAAAAGCAAAAAATTTCAGAATTGCACCTTGCAATGTGGAGATATTACTGTTTGTGCATTTACAATATTCATTGATTTTTGCCATTGAAAAACATGTTTTTCATATACCAGAAATGTTTGAAGCTACTGACTGAATGAAAGGAGCTGGCATCTCACTCTCTTTGAATCTTCTTTATCATGCTAGGATTAACAGGAAAAAGCTAAAAATTTCAGAATTGCACCTTGCAATGTGGAGATATTACTGTTTGTGCATTTACAATATTCATTGATTTTTGCCATTGAAAAACATGTTTTTCATATACCAGAAATGTTTGAAGCTACTGACTGAATGAAAGGAGCTGGCATCTCACTCTCTTTGAATCTTCTTTATCATGCTAGGATTAACAGGAAAAAGCTAAAAATTTCAGAATTGCACCGTGCAATGTGGAGATATTACTGTTTGTGCATTTACAATATTCATTGATTTTTGCCATTGAAAAACATGTTTTTCATATACCAGAAATGTTTGAAGCTACTGACTGAATGAAAGGAGCTGGCATCTCACTCTCTTTGAATCTTCTTTATCATGCTAGGATTAGCAGGAAAAAGCAAAAAATTTCAGAATTGCACCTTGCAATGTGGAGATATTACTGTTTGTGCATTTACAATATTCATTGATTTTTGCCATTGAAAAACATGTTTTTCATATACCAGAAATGTTTGAAGCTACTGACTGAATGAAAGGAGCTGGCATCTCACTCTCTTTGAATCTTCTTTATCATGCTAGGATTAACAGGAAAAAGCTAAAAATTTCAGAATTGCACCGTGCAATGTGGAGATATTACTGTTTGTGCATTTACAATATTCATTGATTTTTGCCATTGAAAAACATGTTTTTCATATACCAGAAATGTTTGAAGCTACTGACTGAATGAAAGGAGCTGGCATCTCACTCTCTTTGAATCTTCTTTATCATGCTAGGATTAGCAGGAAAAAGCAAAAAATTTCAGAATTGCACCTTGCAATGTGGAGATATTACTGTTTGTGCATTTACAATATTCATTGATTTTTGCCATTGAAAAACATGTTTTTCATATACCAGAAATGTTTGAAGCTACTGACTGAATGAAAGGAGCTGGCATCTCACTCTCTTTGAATCTTCTTTATCATGCTAGGATTAACAGGAAAAAGCTAAAAATTTCAGAATTGCACCGTGCAATGTGGAGATATTACTGTTTGTGCATTTACAATATTCATTGATTTTTGCCATTGAAAAACATGTTTTTCATATACCAGAAATGTTTGAAGCTACTGACTGAATGAAAGGAGCTGGCATCTCACTCTCTTTGAGTCTTCTTTATCATGCTAGGATTAACAGGAAAAAGCTAAAAATTTCAGAATTGCACCGTGCAATGTGGAGATATTACTGTTTGTGCATTTACAATATTCATTGATTTTTGCCATTGAAAAACATGTTTTTCATATACCAGAAATGTTTGAAGCTACTGACTGAATGAAAGGAGCTGGCATCTCACTCTCTTTGAATCTTCTTTATCATGCTAGGATTAGCAGGAAAAAGCAAAAAATTTCAGAATTGCACCTTGCAATGTGGAGATATTACTGTTTGTGCATTTACAATATTCATTAATTTTTGCCATTGAAAAACATGTTTTTCATATACCAGAAATGTTTGAAGCTACTGACTGAATGAAAGGAGCTGGCATCTCACTCTCTTTGAATCTTCTTTATCATGCTAGGATTAACAGGAAAAAGCTAAAAATTTCAGAATTGCACCGTGCAATGTGGAGATATTACTGTTTGTGCATTTACAATATTCATTGATTTTTGCCATTGAAAAACGTTTTTCATATACCAGAAATGTTTGAAGCTACTGACTGAATGAAAGGAGCTGGCATCTCACTCTCTTTGAATCTTCTTTATCATGCTAGGATTAGCAGGAAAAAGCAAAAAATTTCAGAATTGCACCTTGCAATGTGGAGATATTACTGTTTGTGCATTTACAATATTCATTGATTTTTGCCATTGAAAAACATGTTTTTCATATACCAGAAATGTTTGAAGCTACTGACTGAATGAAAGGAGCTGGCATCTCACTCTCTTTGAATCTTCTTTATCATGCTAGGATTAACAGGAAAAAGCAAAAAATTTCAGAATTGCACCTTGCAATGTGGAGATATTACTGTTTGTGCATTTACAATATTCATTGATTTTTGCCATTGAAAAACATGTTTTTCATATACCAGAAATGTTTGAAGCTACTGACTGAATGAAAGGAGCTGGCATCTCACTCTCTTTGAATCTTCTTTATCATGCTAGGATTAACAGGAAAAAGCTAAAAATTTCAGAATTGCACCTTGCAATGTGGAGATATTACTGTTTGTGCATTTACAATATTCATTGATTTTTGCCATTGAAAAACATGTTTTTCATATACCAGAAATGTTTGAAGCTACTGACTGAATGAAAGGAGCTGGCATCTCACTCTCTTTGAATCTTCTTTATCATGCTAGGATTAACAGGAAAAAGCTAAAAATTTCAGAATTGCACCGTGCAATGTGGAGATATTACTGTTTGTGCATTTACAATATTCATTGATTTTTGCCATTGAAAAACATGTTTTTCATATACCAGAAATGTTTGAAGCTACTGACTGAATGAAAGGAGCTGGCATCTCACTCTCTTTGAATCTTCTTTATCATGCTAGGATTAGCAGGAAAAAGCAAAAAATTTCAGAATTGCACCTTGCAATGTGGAGATATTACTGTTTGTGCATTTACAATATTCATTGATTTTTGCCATTGAAAAACATGTTTTTCATATACCAGAAATGTTTGAAGCTACTGACTGAATGAAAGGAGCTGGCATCTCACTCTCTTTGAATCTTCTTTATCATGCTAGGATTAACAGGAAAAAGCTAAAAATTTCAGAATTGCACCGTGCAATGTGGAGATATTACTGTTTGTGCATTTACAATATTCATTGATTTTTGCCATTGAAAAACATGTTTTTCATATACCAGAAATGTTTGAAGCTACTGACTGAATGAAAGGAGCTGGCATCTCACTCTCTTTGAATCTTCTTTATCATGCTAGGATTAGCAGGAAAAAGCAAAAAATTTCAGAATTGCACCTTGCAATGTGGAGATATTACTGTTTGTGCATTTACAATATTCATTGATTTTTGCCATTGAAAAACATGTTTTTCATATACCAGAAATGTTTGAAGCTACTGACTGAATGAAAGGAGCTGGCATCTCACTCTCTTTGAATCTTCTTTATCATGCTAGGATTAACAGGAAAAAGCTAAAAATTTCAGAATTGCACCGTGCAATGTGGAGATATTACTGTTTGTGCATTTACAATATTCATTGATTTTTGCCATTGAAAAACATGTTTTTCATATACCAGAAATGTTTGAAGCTACTGACTGAATGAAAGGAGCTGGCATCTCACTCTCTTTGAATCTTCTTTATCATGCTAGGATTAGCAGGAAAAAGCAAAAAATTTCAGAATTGCACCTTGCAATGTGGAGATATTACTGTTTGTGCATTTACAATATTCATTGATTTTTGCCATTGAAAAACATGTTTTTCATATACCAGAAATGTTTGAAGCTACTGACTGAATGAAAGGAGCTGGCATCTCACTCTCTTTGAATCTTCTTATCATGCTAGGATTAGCAGGAAAAAGCAAAAAATTTCAGAATTGCACCTTGCAATGTGGAGATATTACTGTTTGTGCATTTACAATATTCATTGATTTTTGCCATTGAAAAACATGTTTTTCATATACCAGAAATGTTTGAAGCTACTGACTGAATGAAAGGAGCTGGCATCTCACTCTCTTTGAATCTTCTTTATCATGCTAGGATTAACAGGAAAAAGCTAAAAATTTCAGAATTGCACCGTGCAATGTGGAGATATTACTGTTTGTGCATTTACAATATTCATTGATTTTTGCCATTGAAAAACATGTTTTTCATATACCAGAAATGTTTGAAGCTACTGACTGAATGAAAGGAGCTGGCATCTCACTCTCTTTGAATCTTCTTTATCATGCTAGGATTAGCAGGAAAAAGCAAAAAATTTCAGAATTGCACCTTGCAATGTGGAGATATTACTGTTTGTGCATTTACAATATTCATTGATTTTTGCCATTGAAAAACATGTTTTTCATATACCAGAAATGTTTGAAGCTACTGACTGAATGAAAGGAGCTGGCATCTCACTCTCTTTGAATCTTCTTTATCATGCTAGGATTAACAGGAAAAAGCTAAAAATTTCAGAATTGCACCGTGCAATGTGGAGATATTACTGTTTGTGCATTTACAATATTCATTGATTTTTGCCATTGAAAAACATGTTTTTCATATACCAGAAATGTTTGAAGCTACTGACTGAATGAAAGGAGCTGGCATCTCACTCTCTTTGAATCTTCTTTATCATGCTAGGATTAGCAGGAAAAAGCAAAAAATTTCAGAATTGCACCTTGCAATGTGGAGATATTACTGTTTGTGCATTTACAATATTCATTGATTTTTGCCATTGAAAAACATGTTTTTCATATACCAGAAATGTTTGAAGCTACTGACTGAATGAAAGGAGCTGGCATCTCACTCTCTTTGAATCTTCTTTATCATGCTAGGATTAACAGGAAAAAGCTAAAAATTTCAGAATTGCACCGTGCAATGTGGAGATATTACTGTTTGTGCATTTACAATATTCATTGATTTTTGCCATTGAAAAACATGTTTTTCATATACCAGAAATGTTTGAAGCTACTGACTGAATGAAAGGAGCTGGCATCTCACTCTCTTTGAATCTTCTTTATCATGCTAGGATTAGCAGGAAAAAGCAAAAAATTTCAGAATTGCACCTTGCAATGTGGAGATATTACTGTTTGTGCATTTACAATATTCATTGATTTTTGCCATTGAAAAACATGTTTTTCATATACCAGAAATGTTTGAAGCTACTGACTGAATGAAAGGAGCTGGCATCTCACTCTCTTTGAATCTTCTTTCATGCTAGGATTAGCAGGAAAAAGCAAAAAATTTCAGAATTGCACCTTGCAATGTGGAGATATTACTGTTTGTGCATTTACAATATTCATTGATTTTTGCCATTGAAAAACATGTTTTTCATATACCAGAAATGTTTGAAGCTACTGACTGAATGAAAGGAGCTGGCATCTCACTCTCTTTGAATCTTCTTTATCATGCTAGGATTAACAGGAAAAAGCTAAAAATTTCAGAATTGCACCGTGCAATGTGGAGATATTACTGTTTGTGCATTTACAATATTCATTGATTTTTGCCATTGAAAAACATGTTTTTCATATACCAGAAATGTTTGAAGCTACTGACTGAATGAAAGGAGCTGGCATCTCACTCTCTTTGAATCTTCTTTATCATGCTAGGATTAGCAGGAAAAAGCAAAAAATTTCAGAATTGCACCTTGCAATGTGGAGATATTACTGTTTGTGCATTTACAATATTCATTGATTTTTGCCATTGAAAAACATGTTTTTCATATACCAGAAATGTTTGAAGCTACTGACTGAATGAAAGGAGCTGGCATCTCACTCTCTTTGAATCTTCTTTATCATGCTAGGATTAACAGGAAAAAGCTAAAAATTTCAGAATTGCACCGTGCAATGTGGAGATATTACTGTTTGTGCATTTACAATATTCATTGATTTTTGCCATTGAAAAACATGTTTTTCATATACCAGAAATGTTTGAAGCTACTGACTGAATGAAAGGAGCTGGCATCTCACTCTCTTTGAATCTTCTTTATCATGCTAGGATTAGCAGGAAAAAGCAAAAAATTTCAGAATTGCACCTTGCAATGTGGAGATATTACTGTTTGTGCATTTACAATATTCATTGATTTTTGCCATTGAAAAACATGTTTTTCATATACCAGAAATGTTTGAAGCTACTGACTGAATGAAAGGAGCTGGCATCTCACTCTCTTTGAATCTTCTTTATCATGCTAGGATTAACAGGAAAAAGCTAAAAATTTCAGAATTGCACCGTGCAATGTGGAGATATTACTGTTTGTGCATTTACAATATTCATTGATTTTTGCCATTGAAAAACGTTTTTCATATACCAGAAATGTTTGAAGCTACTGACTGAATGAAAGGAGCTGGCATCTCACTCTCTTTGAATCTTCTTTATCATGCTAGGATTAACAGGAAAAAGCTAAAAATTTCAGAATTGCACCGTGCAATGTGGAGATATTACTGTTTGTGCATTTACAATATTCATTGATTTTTGCCATTGAAAAACATGTTTTTCATATACCAGAAATGTTTGAAGCTACTGACTGAATGAAAGGAGCTGGCATCTCACTCTCTTTGAATCTTCTTTATCATGCTAGGATTAGCAGGAAAAAGCAAAAAATTTCAGAATTGCACCTTGCAATGTGGAGATATTACTGTTTGTGCATTTACAATATTCATTGATTTTTGCCATTGAAAAACATGTTTTTCATATACCAGAAATGTTTGAAGCTACTGACTGAATGAAAGGAGCTGGCATCTCACTCTCTTTGAATCTTCTTTATCATGCTAGGATTAACAGGAAAAAGCTAAAAATTTCAGAATTGCACCGTGCAATGTGGAGATATTACTGTTTGTGCATTTACAATATTCATTGATTTTTGCCATTGAAAAACATGTTTTTCATATACCAGAAATGTTTGAAGCTACTGACTGAATGAAAGGAGCTGGCATCTCACTCTCTTTGAATCTTCTTTATCATGCTAGGATTAGCAGGAAAAAGCAAAAAATTTCAGAATTGCACCTTGCAATGTGGAGATATTACTGTTTGTGCATTTACAATATTCATTGATTTTTGCCATTGAAAAACATGTTTTTCATATACCAGAAATGTTTGAAGCTACTGACTGAATGAAAGGAGCTGGCATCTCACTCTCTTTGAATCTTCTTTATCATGCTAGGATTAACAGGAAAAAGCTAAAAATTTCAGAATTGCACCGTGCAATGTGGAGATATTACTGTTTGTGCATTTACAATATTCATTGATTTTTGCCATTGAAAAACATGTTTTTCATATACCAGAAATGTTTGAAGCTACTGACTGAATGAAAGGAGCTGGCATCTCACTCTCTTTGAATCTTCTTTATCATGCTAGGATTAGCAGGAAAAAGCAAAAAATTTCAGAATTGCACCTTGCAATGTGGAGATATTACTGTTTGTGCATTTACAATATTCATTGATTTTTGCCATTGAAAAACATGTTTTTCATATACCAGAAATGTTTGAAGCTACTGACTGAATGAAAGGAGCTGGCATCTCACTCTCTTTGAATCTTCTTTATCATGCTAGGATTAACAGGAAAAGCTAAAAATTTCAGAATTGCACCGTGCAATGTGGAGATATTACTGTTTGTGCATTTACAATATTCATTGATTTTTGCCATTGAAAAACAGTTTTTCATATACCAGAAATGTTTGAAGCTACTGACTGAATGAAAGGAGCTGGCATCTCACTCTCTTTGAATCTTCTTTATCATGCTAGGATTAGCAGGAAAAAGCAAAAAATTTCAGAATTGCACCTTGCAATGTGGAGATATTACTGTTTGTGCATTTACAATATTCATTGATTTTTGCCATTGAAAAACATGTTTTTCATATACCAGAAATGTTTGAAGCTACTGACTGAATGAAAGGAGCTGGCATCTCACTCTCTTTGAATCTTCTTTATCATGCTAGGATTAACAGGAAAAAGCAAAAAATTTCAGAATTGCACCTTGCAATGTGGAGATATTACTGTTTGTGCATTTACAATATTCATTGATTTTTGCCATTGAAAAACATGTTTTTCATATACCAGAAATGTTTGAAGCTACTGACTGAATGAAAGGAGCTGGCATCTCACTCTCTTTGAATCTTCTTTATCATGCTAGGATTAACAGGAAAAAGCTAAAAATTTCAGAATTGCACCTTGCAATGTGGAGATATTACTGTTTGTGCATTTACAATATTCATTGATTTTTGCCATTGAAAAACATGTTTTTCATATACCAGAAATGTTTGAAGCTACTGACTGAATGAAAGGAGCTGGCATCTCACTCTTTTTGAATCTTCTTTATCATGCTAGGATTAGCAGGAAAAAGCAAAAAATTTCAGAATTGCACCTTGCAATGTGGAGATATTACTGTTTGTGCATTTACAATATTCATTGATTTTTGCCATTGAAAAACATGTTTTTCATATACCAGAAATGTTTGAAGCTACTGACTGAATGAAAGGAGCTGGCATCTCACTCTCTTTGAATCTTCTTTATCATGCTAGGATTAACAGGAAAAAGCTAAAAATTTCAGAATTGCACCGTGCAATGTGGAGATATTACTGTTTGTGCATTTACAATATTCATTGATTTTTGCCATTGAAAAACATGTTTTTCATATACCAGAAATGTTTGAAGCTACTGACTGAATGAAAGGAGCTGGCATCTCACTCTGAATCTTCTTTATCATGCTAGGATTAGCAGGAAAAAGCAAAAAATTTCAGAATTGCACCTTGCAATGTGGAGATATTACTGTTTGTGCATTTACAATATTCATTGATTTTTGCCATTGAAAAACATGTTTTTCATATACCAGAAATGTTTGAAGCTACTGACTGAAATCTCTTTGAATCTTCTTTATCATGCTAGGATTAACAGGAAAAAGCTAAAATTTCAGAATTGCACCGTGCAATGTGGAGATATTACTGTTTGTGCATTTACAATATTCATTGATTTTTGCCATTGAAAAACATGTTTTTCATATACCAGAAATGTTTGAAGCTACTGACTGAATGAAAGGAGCTGGCATCTCACTCTGAATCTTCTTTATCATGCTAGGATTAGCAGGAAAAGCAAAAAATTTCAGAATTGCACTTGCAATGTGGAGATATTACTGTTTGTGCATTTACAATCATTCATTGATTTTTGCCATTGAAAAACATGTTTTTCATATACCAGAAATGTTTGAAGCTACTGACTGAA
>NW_027368885.1:0-46604 GCF_046119375.1 Phyllobates terribilis | reverse complement strand
AATAGGAGGCAACATTTAATACCCTCCTAACAAGCTGATTTCGGATCCCTTTCCTTGTACTGACATGGAACAGTAAAAATTCAGACTTGGGCCTCCAAAAAGCTGATTTCGGATATTGTTTGTGGGTTTTCCATTAAATACTCTTCTGCACAACAAATGCGGACCCATTTTAAGAAGGTTCCTGCAATTACGTGTCAAACAATCCATATTTAGGCTTTGCGTGGACCTATATACCCTAGTATATCCACATTTATGGGGTTTTAATTAAAAAACTACTTCCGCATGACAAATGCAGACGGGATATATTACTTTTTCTGACATTACGTGTACTTTTGCATGTACCTGCAACTTCACATGTACCAATACACTTTATTAAATTCTCAGTTTTCTTTTTTTAATCAAACATGCTTCCGCAGAACAAATGCAAAGTATATAAATAAGGTTTTTTAATATTTTCCTCCACAAACATCCTTTTTTAATGTCTACCAAAAAAATTTAAATCGAAAAAAAAACTAAACCGGTTAAACCCACCCATGCCAACCAAAATACACTAGCACAATACAAATAATTAATAAAACCGGCTGATTTTAACTTATTATTGCATAAAGCCGGCTCGAACCGGCTGAACCATGGTCCAGAGGCTCCTCATCTGTTTTGCGGAAAGTTGGAGTGCGCCGGCCAAAATTCTGTAGTGCACAACAGAACACCCTTTTCTAAAACAGGTGGAACTATGGGAATCTGCAAAGCTCTGTAGCAATGATGTTTAATATCAAGGACGATTGCTAAAACTTTTTCATGGAACGTTTCTTGAAGAAACAATCCGAATCTTATAGAAGAAAGTAAGAATGGACCACAAGCCTTGATAGAATTCAGCTGAAAATCACAAGAGCAATCTTCACCGATTATAGAGGGTGTGTGCGAGGAAAATCACAAGAGCAGTCTTCACACTTCAACATCAACCCAAACCGGGATTATCAAAACCAAAACCGTGGTCAGAATTAACCACATCGCTCCTCTGGACGTGGCTCAACCTTCACTAGACTGTCAGATACTCGCTCTCGCTGTCAGGTTTGCTTAAAGGGGGACACACTGCCCAAAGCTGCTGGCACAAGTTTGACAACTTCTACCATCCCGCTCCACCTAAATCCTTCAAAGCGAATCTGACAACGGTGCCGGCGTCGGGGACCTGGTGTATAGATACTGCAGCGAGCCATCACTTCACTCCGGGTCTCGCAAATCTTCGCCTCGGCAGTGTGCCATATGACGGTCTGGATCAGGTTGTTGTTGGCGATGGATCTTCAATCCCGATTCATCATTACGGTTCCTCTTCTATACAATATTTCTCTCGTATTTTATCCCTAACACATCTTCGTCACACTCCTACTATTACTAAGAACCTCTTGTTTTTTCATCATTTTTGTTTAGATAACAGTTGCTACTTTAATTCCATGCCTTTTTTGTGGTGAAGGACTCTCAAACCCATGAACGTCTTCTTTAAGGGTCAGTTAAGGACAAATTGTACGTCCTCTCCACTGTTACACCGTCTCTAGCTTCAATTCTCGTCGCCGTCTTTCACATGTCCATCCATTCTCCATCATTTTGGCATTCTATGCTAGGTCACCCTTCAACACAAGTACTTTCAAGATTTTCGACCCGTTTATCTGGCCCCATAACTAAAGGCACATTCGTCCATTGTCCGTCATGTTCAATGGCAGAGGCCCATGCATAACCACATCCACCCGCTACATCCAGATATGCGACCCCATTTGATTTAATTTTTAGTGACCATGTGGGACTCGCCCCTTGGTTTTCCACCGCAATTATCACGTCTCGTCGAGTGAGATCATCCGAGTTGGGCTTAGGTATGCCACATCAACGGTTTACAAAGCGGGTGAGATCACCTTGGGGCTCGCCCCTTGGTTTTCCACTGCGCTCATCACGTCCTGCCGGGTGAGATCATCCGAGATGGGCTCGGGTCTACCACCATGACAGCCTACAAACTAACAGCCTACAAACTACAAAGTGGGTGAAATCACCTTAGGGTCCGACCCTTGGTTTTCCAGCATGCTTATCATTCCGTCGGGCGTAGTAATCCCGGATCAGAATGCGACCTTATACAAAGACATCCTTTGTTCTCTAGGCTAACTTGTCCAAATCAGCCAAGACATGAGGTTGTTTCGGATCGTGCTATTTTCATTAACCTTTGCCGTTTTTATAATGCCGCATTCTTGCATGAGGATTTGAGATGAACTCCTTCGTATTACCTTCACTCCATACAAATGGCATGGCATGTGTGCACAAAGCCTCATGCATCATGGAATATACGTATATGTGTACACACTATATATCACTATATATACACATATCGCGATGCAGAGCCCACAAACACGTGTAGGGAAGATCTCAGAGCATATAATATTGGGTACAAGGCCGAATCCCATCACAAAGCAGCAGAAGTAGAGTATCACACTTACGGTTGGCAATATCGCGTGTGGGACTTGTCCCATGTCTACGACATTGGCAATCACTAGAAGACACATGATAAAGTTACTTGATTTGGAAACTAATAAACCCATCATTATTAAGTAATTAAATCGTATATAGTTATTTGTAACCAAAACATACTAGAAGGCACATGATAAGGTTACTTGATTTGAAAACTAATAAACCCATCGTTATAAACTAATTAAATCGTATATAGTTATTTGTAACCAAAACATTCCAGTATTAGACTTTTAAGTTTTAATCTATGCCCTTAGGACATATTTTAGCAAGACTTTGAGCTAGTGGAGGCTAAAAATGTCCACTAAATTTTATTTCCTAGCGAAAAATATATAAATCAATGCAAATACAAATGTTTCATAATTGAAGGCAGGACAACCGAGAACGAACAAGTTCATCAATCTGTTATTAATTCATTCTTAATTTAATGTATCAAATCTAGAATCTGTTTGGCATTATCATTATAATGCCATTATAATAGTATTTTAGTTATAAAGAGATTGTTGTGAAGAAAATGGTGTTTGGCTATCTCTATTTAATGATTTTTTCTAAAAAATATGTTACTTTTACACGAAAATCAATAAATTATAATTCTTTTTTCAAATAATCTCCTTATAAGTAATAATGTAGTTTACCCCAATAGACTCCTAATCTAATAGAAACATTGCACACATTTCCAAAAATTGTTCTCTATTTCCAGAAATCATAGTGAGGGTAGGTTAAAGTTTCAGTTTTAGAAAATTCCAGTACACCACTAGGTCTCATGTAGATCCATCCATGTATAGGGGTATACCTTGGTATACATACTGATACCCTATCAGTACAAAATGATCTTAATATTGAATGGATAGACGTGACCTTCTACCGGAAATATCCATGAGCTTCATGGCTAATCCTATGCTCGGAAGCATAAGTAGTGTAGTGAGAGCGCTAATGAGAATAGAGGAAGAGGATGGAGTTGAGCCAAGGCTTGACATTAAAACCCCAACCCTAGGTTGCTCAAGAATCTGAGGTGTGTAGTAGAGAACTCCAATGATGCTAGAGAACTTAGTGCAACACAAGATAAACCCCACCAGAGTCATATAATCATGTCAGTGTTGAACAAAAACATAGTACATGTTGAAGAATCTGAAGTCCAACACCAACAAACAATGCATGCTTGACATCAGGCTCAAACAACTCCTTCCAACTCGCTCCTTGTGTAGCTTCCTTTGACGGTTTAACCTTTTCATCCACACCAGGCGGCTGGTTATTGATCTGAATTGCAGACTGGCTCACCAAAGTAGCAGAATATACCATTTGATCAGACTCATCAGACACATCATGACTTCCAACAAACGAAAGAACCGAGCCCCTAACAGAACCCAAACCACCATCTTGTTTAAGAAAAACCCTCTTATACTCTCCTCTCGTCCCACTTTTCGACGCCAACTGCCAACCTTCACCAATCCCTGTTCCATTAACCAACTCACCACCAGATTCTTAAGCCAGAATACTATTTTGCCTCATAGATGGGTTTTGATGGTTTGATGTGAACCGTGACAACAGTGGACTTTTCATAGTTGTCTCCGCGTCATCATCAACGGTTATGTCATCCATCTTCCTCTTGCTCGCACTCGTCGTTTTAATGGTTGTTGTTTTCGGTTGTGTTATTGAACATGTTGCCGAAGTTAGGGAAGAGCATGCTTCTCATGGATGCTACTGAAGAGTGTGACGAGTGGGTCCATCATCATCTTTGAGCTCTGGTTAGTGACACTTCCGTATCGGGGTGCCATTTCTAGTGTGCTCTATCCTCCTATTACTGGCTTTGCAATCCATGATTGACCTCGTTTAGAACCATATAGCTTGATTTGGTTCTTGTCGACCATGGTGGATTGGTCGTTTGAGCTCCGGTTTTTTGCGGCCCAGATGTGAATTGTCCACGACCCAACAAGGTATGTAATGGGCGTCCAGGCGGTTTCTAAGTTAAAACATCCGGCATTGACGATGGAGACGTTGGAGGAGAAACGGTTGGACGACTCTGAGATCTCGCACTCGGCGACCCGTTTTCAACGTGTAGAATATTCTTTGTATAAATACCGTGGAAAACCTTTGTAACACATACAATATTCTGATTCTGAGTCTTAGTACAATCTCGATGCAATTTCAATTTTGACTCTGATTAGTTATTATTTTTTGTCATTTACGATTGAGTGATTGTGAGTTTGGAATAAGTCCGATTGATCGTCCCCGTTAAACAGGCAATTTAGGCTCGTCGAGTTCTTTTTGCCCAAAATAATTTGGCGCCCACCGTGGGGCGTCAATCGGTTCTATACCCACCAACACCTCATTCTCGTTCTAGAAATCATGACCATTCCATCGTCGTCCCGCGACGGTACCATCATGGAGGAGGGTGATGCCAGTCGCCGCCCGCAAGACGAGGTCCCCTCCAAAGAAATCACATCTGGCAAAGCCACCTAGATGCACGAGATGACCCAAGTCATGGAGACCCTTCGACAAGAGATAGAGGACCAATGTTAATGTCATCAAGAACTCAGCGAGACTCTCGCTGCCGAAATTGCCAAATTGGCCAACGAGAACGCCTCTTTAAAGATGCAGGTACAGTCGTCTGGATCAAATGCATTCCGATCCCAACTCACTGAAAATCTTGGAGATGTTCGTGTTCGCCTGAAGCTAAAAGACATAGACGTTACACCACCAGGCGTAACTGGGACACTCACCCAACCCATCACTGGCGTCCAACATCTTGTCGTTCCAAGTAACGTCCCCATGGCGGAAACAGATCATGTGACAAGGACTACGACTGATCCAGATGCACGGGTGCAAGCTTTGGTGTAGCAGGCCTTGGGGGACTACAAGAAGGTGCTTGACCAACGATTCGCCAAGATCCCGAGAGTTCCACCGCCGATCGAGAGGGAGGCACTAGACGACTTCGAGGAGTCCCCTTTCTCAGAAGAAATCTAAATCTCTTGTGTGGACATTCCCAAAAAGTTCCACCTGCCTAGCATGGCCAGCTATGACAACACAACCGACCTCGACGAGCACGTGGCTTTGTACAAACAAAAACTCATGACTATCTCGGTTTCTAAGAGAGATCGAGAGGCAGTCATGTGTAAGAGCTTTGTCACTTCCCTCACGGGCCCAACCTTGACGTGGTTTATGCACTTACACCACGGATCAATCTTTTCCTTCGTTAACCTGGTAAACGCCTTCAAGATTCAATTTGCTAGCAGTCGATAGCTGGAAAAACAGTCCATCGACCTCTATTACATAGTCCAGAGATCCGACGAGACACTCCACAAGTATTTGAATAGATACAATAAAGAGAAAGTGTCAATCCTGAATTGCGACGTGGCCACCTCAGTCCAAGCCTTCCGACGGGGACTCATCCGAGGAAGCGAGCTATACCGAGACTTGATAAAATATCCATGCTAAACTTTTGAGGATGTGCATGATAAGGCCTTGGCCCAAATCCGGCTAGAGGAAGACGAAGAGCCACTCAAGGTGGAAGCTAGTCCTGATCGCGTCGAGTGACGCTCAAACGAAGACCACCGCAGGGACCATCAAAGCCAACCATATTCTCATGATTGGGAGAATAAAGTATGTGCAACCTAGAGTCGCGATCGGGGAAACGGGTGGAAGGATCATATATCTCTCCCCTCAAAGGTGCAGTCCTACAACTTCAGTGTGTTTATTGCCAAACTGGTTAAAACTCTTGACAGGTATAGTAAGGATGTAAGATGGCCGCGGAGAACTGATAAACATGACATCAAGAGGTACATGTCGAGATGGTATGACTTCCACGATCATGGCCACAACACTGACGAGTGCGTCGCCCTCCGCAAGAAGGTGGCAAGGCTCCTTTCGTTGGGGCACCTCAAGGACGTACTCTGTGAAAGGGGAAAAGCGACGTTGTCACGTCGTGATCAGGTGATCTCTTAACGACCACCTTCGCACGTCCATGCTAAGGTCATTAATACCATATCAGGAGGGTCGGAGCTGTGTGGTATCTCATATTTAGTTACTAAGTGCCGAGCTAAAAGCAGCATTATGGATTCTCTTTCACCGTTGGAGTCTGAGGGTAGGAAGGTCGATTTTTAAAAACCTATTACCTTCAACGAATTTGATGCATGTGAAGAAGAACACAATGACGGCCTGGTCATATCCTTGTCCATCGGTAACTGTTTGATTTGTCGCATTCTAGTTGATACGGGTAGTTCCACCAACATGATTAATTTGAACACTTTGAAAGAAATGGGCTTAAGTGAACATGACGTTAGCTCCAATAGGATCTCGTTAGTAGGATTCAATGGTGAGATGAAATATACTCTCAAGGACATAGTTTTGCATGTCTATGCCGGTGTTGTGAATTTGCAGGTAAAATTCAACGTACTGGAATGCGAGTCGCCTTACAACTGTATCATCGATAGACCTTGGATACACGCGATGAAGGTTGTACCATCCACGTATCACCAGTCCATTAAGTTCCCAACAACCTGGGGAGTCCATGAGATCAAAGGTGACTAGAGAGTTGCCCGAGAATGCTATGTGGCATCCATGAAGTCAGCGATCAAGGAGTGTTTCGAGACAACGACGAGTGAGTTCAAGTGTTACGCTGAACCGGAGACCGAAAAGTTGGACAAAGTCGCCTTAGATCTGTTCTTTCCCAACCGCACCGTTTGAATTGGATCCGACCTGGATGACAAAAGTAGAACGTAGTTACTGTCCTTCCTCCGTGCCAATTCAGACTGTTTCGCTTGGTCACACGAAGACATGGTTCGAATGTCCCCCGACGTGGCAATGCACAAGCTTAACGTAGATTCAAGCTTCCCTCTTGTCAAGCAAAAGAGAAGAAAGTTCACCCCTGAGGAATAAAGTGATCGATGAGGAGGTTGTCAGGTTACTAGACACCAAAAAGAATCAAGAAGTTAAGTACCCTGAATGGCTAGCGAACGTGGTAGTGGTCAAAAAGAAAAATGGAAAGTGGCTGGTTTGCGTAGATATCAAAGATTTGAACAAGGCCTGCCCAAAAGATTCTTTCCCGTTACCACATATCGACGCGATGATTGATGCGATGGTCGGTCAAGAAATGTTGAGTTTCATGGACGCGTTAAGTGGTTACCATCAGATACAGCTACACCCTGACGACCAGGAAAAAACATCATTCGTTACTAGTCAAGGGACATATTGCTACAGGGTAATGCCCTTCGGGTTTAAGAATGTTGGGGCAACGTATCAACGGTTGGTTAATAAGATGTTCAGAGGCTAGATTGGGAACACGATGGAAGTATATATCAATGACATGCTAGTTAAGTCTAAAAGAAAGGTCGACCACATCGAGCAATTGCAAGAGTCGTTTGACGTACTTAGAAGGTACTGCATGAGGTTGAATCCCGCGAAGTGTTTGTTCGGGGTCTCATCAGGAAAGTTCCTGGAACAGCTCGTTCACGAGCGAGGGATTGATGTCATCCCTGAGCAGTTGAAGGCTATAATCGACCTAAGAGCCCCGAGAAGCGTAAAAGACGTACAAAAGTTGACAGGAAAGATTGCGAAGCTTAACAGGTTCATTTCAAAATTGGCAGATAAGTGCAAACCTTTCTACGACATCTTGAAGAAGAACAAGTCATTCCAGTGGGGCAGCAAACAGGAAGTAGCCTTCCAAGAGCTTAAAAATTACCTATCCAACCCGCTGCTCCTAGCCAAGCCTCAACTGGATGAATCCATACCTTTATACCTTGTTGTGCCAGACTCCTCGGTCAGCGCGGTGTTAGTTAGAGAGGAAGATGGCATGCAATCACCAATTTATTAAGTTAGCAAGTCCTTGCTTCCCGTAGAAACCAGGTATTCGTCACTGGAAAAATTGGTCTTAGCACGTGTCATGGCGGCAAGCAAGTTGAAGCCCTACTTTGAAACGCACCCAATAATGGTGAGAACCAATTATCCCCTTAAATCAGTCATGAGAAGGATCGAGTTCACAAGGCGCATGACAAAATGGGTAATATACTTAAGTGGATATGAAATCAATTATGAGCCTAGAATAACGATCAAATCTCAAGCCCTAGCAGACTTCGTGGTGGATTTTAGCCTGATGTTGGAGCAAGACGCGTCAAGAGAAGTTTCCGACCTCGCTCTCGAGGGACCGGTTGGCTTGTGGGAACTACATACTGACGGCGCCTCGAACATTAGAGGAACAGGTATGGGCGTCATACTAAAATCTTCACAAGGGGACAACATAGCCCAAACTGTGAGATGTGAATGGGAGGAGACTAACAACGAGGCGGAATATGAAACACTCATTTTTGGTTTGCATCTGGAAAGAGACGTTGGTGTCAAGATAATAAAGGTTATTTACGACTCCTTGCTCATAGTCAACCAAGTGCAAGGTTCATTTACGGCAAAACATGAGCGGATGGTAGCATATCTAGAAGTCACAAAGCAGATTGTGTCTGGATTTGACAAATTCAGCATACAACAAGTCCCTAGGTAGTAGAACACACAGGCCGACGCCTTAGCCTACCTATAATCTACCTTGAAACCCGAGGAGTTCCCGAGCATCTTGATAATCCATGTCACAACTCCTGCGGTACCCAAGGTAGCAAGTGACGACACTGAAGTATTAGCAGTATCAAGTCCTGACTAGGTTCCAACAACTTTGTCCGACCAGCCCGCGTCGGGGAATAATGGTTAGGGATGGATCAAACCATTCCTTGATTGGAAGGTGGACGACGTTCTACCAGAAGACAAGATGGCGAGAAAAAGACTTAAGGTACATGCATTATCCTATGATGTCATTGACTATGTTCTTTTCAAACGATCCATCACAGGTCTGAAGTTGAGATGTGTCGGGCCCGACGAGACGCGATAAATCCTCCGCTTGGTTCATAACGAGGAGTCTGGAAACCACACGGGAGGAAGAAGTTTGGCATGTAAGATTAGACGACTCGGATACTACTGGACAACTATGAATGCCGACATGCTCGACCATGCCAAAAGGTGCGACGCGTGCCAACGACATGTGCTAGTCCCTAGACAACCATCGGAGTTCTTGCACCCGACTCTTCCGCCTTGGCCCTTCATGAGGTAGGAGATGGACATCGTCGAGAAACTATCGTCGGCACCGGGGCAATGCGTTTTCTTCCTTGCAATGACGGATTACTTTTCCAAGTGGATAGAGACAGACGCTTATAAAGAGGTAAAAGAAACACACGTTATATCATTCATAAAGCGGAACATCTCGTGCAAGTTCGGAGTACCTTCAGAGATAGTGTGCAACAATGGCTTGCAGTTTATCGGCCAAAAGACTCGTGACTTCTGCACCCGATGGAACATCACTTTTGTCACGTCGACGCCTCGATACCCGCATGCAAACGGGCAAGCATAATCCAGCAATAAGATCATTATCAACAATCTAAAGAAAAGACTGGAAGGTGCGAAAGGGAAATGGGAGGAACTTCTGCCATATGTTCTATGGTCGGATCGGACCACACCCAAGAGTGCCTCAGGCCAGTCCCCCTTCTCTTTGGTCTATGGTTGCGAGGTGGTTGTCCCCATCGAGATATTGGTCCCAATAGCGAGATATGGTCTTCCAACTCCAGAGCAGAATAGTTTTGAATTGTCTCACAATATCGACATCATAGACGAGCTTAGGGAGAAGGCTAGGAGTATGGTTCTCTACCAACAACAAGTGGCGCAGATTTATAACAAGAACGTAAAAATTAAGGCCTTTAAGCTTGGGGATTGGGTCCTGCAAACCCCGTGAAGAAAAGTTGGCTCCTCAGTGGGAAGGTCCATACCACATTACGGAAATCATCGGACAAGGGGCATACAGGCTCTGCTCGATTGACAATCAAGACGTTCCTCGAAGGTGGAATGCTACGCATCTGAAACTTTATCACTTTTAGTCGATTATGCAACAGGTACAAAAATATAGTGTGCCTTATAATGAACACTTCGATGTCATTTCATAACAGTACGATTAACAGGCATAGCGACACGTCGTCGCTTGCGCATTTTATGTTTTTCTTTTTCTTGTTTTTTTTAATACAACATGTACACAGAGGAGGGCCCTGCATCAAGACACTAGTGGATCCATTCACACACATACAACCGATCGGGACACGGGGGATGACACATATACAGGCACATCATACCAAGTGAGCCTTATACCCCTTATAAGGTCGTACAACTCGCCTTTCTCTACCCACCTTACACGTTTATTTCCCCTTGAGTTACATTACAAGTCACGACTGCCATTTACACATTGTTACAACATGTTCTCCCCCCCCCCCCCCTCTTCGACGAGTAAGGAGCAGAATTGAAACACGAGGCCACGCGAGCCTTACACAATCTATAAGGTTAGTTTACACGCAAAACAACCCCATACTCATACAACTAAATCGAGTGACGCATATCCCTCGATGGTAACTTGTCGCATGAAACATGCTCTCTCCCCTCTTAGACGAGCAAGGAGGAAGCCCGACACGACGATTCCTTTACATGACACGCCAAGTGCAAGACTCCTCGATGCAGGATAATTGGCGGTGGACCGATCCCGACACAGGGACGAAGAAAGATGGGGAATATGAATTGTAGCTTAGGAGAAAGGGATGTATTAATAGAGCAAGAAGATTGGAATATATACAGCGTAGAAGCAGAATAGTTATCTTATTAGTCCAATTAAGTGCAGAAAATATTTGTAATACATGCCCGATACATCAAGCCAACATCAATATATAGAATTAAGCGACAAATAAGCAAAATACTTGACGACACGATGGTCGTCAAACCACACATACAATATGCGACCCGCTATTTAACGGGCCGCCAAAACAGGTTCCACATTGTTACATTACATATGACCCGCTAAAAGGAACGGGTCGCCAAAACCAATTGTCAATAGAGCTACGGGGACAGTTCAAACAAACATCAATTACAAAGAAAATAGGGAGAAGTAGAGGGTGATTCTTACCATGATCAGTGATCCCTCCCATCAGAGGTGACGTCGCCTTGGTTGCCCACATCCTCGGTGCGGCCTGAGCTTTCCAATCTGCTAGCTCGCCTGAGATGCCTAGTCCTTGGAGTACATCACCGTGGCAACAACCTTGGGGATACTCTTTGTCTAAATCCTCGCAAGCAGCTTCCAAATCCCACTCAAAATGCTAACCATCCACAACTAGAATATTGTTGATTGGCGACGGATTTTTCCGTCGCTAATCAACAGAAATCCATCGCTAAATGAAGTTAGCGATGGATTTGCGACGGATGTCTCCCGTCGTGCCCAATTTGGAAGCGAAATGAAGTTAGCGACGGAATAAAAGGCCCATCGCTAATTAGCGACGGATTTCGCGACGGAAGTCCATTGCAATTTTGGACTTCCAGAGACCGAATGTGACGACGGAGTTTGCGACAGATTTACTTCGCTAATATGGACCCCTGGGAGATTGATTGTGGCGACGGAGGTTGCGACAGAAATCCGTCGCTAATATGGACCCCCCAGAGACCCAACTTGGCGACGGGTTTTGCGACGGGTTTCCATTGCTAAGTCTGCCTCCAGAAGCCACTAAATTGTAACGTAATTTCGTCGTAAATCCTGTCTCAATTTGACCCCTATATCTTCTTCGTGTCCTCGATTATCGTTATCAAATACACCTTCATGTGGTCGTTAATGTTAATATTGCGAAGTTTTGCATTTTCAATTAATTGAAAATTTATCGGAACACAATATTATAACAAACACTAATAAATTAAACCAAAATTGTTATTATAAAATTAAATGTAACAAGCATAGTTCGTACAAAACAATAACAAAGATACAAATCATAAAAAAAAACTATGACTCGGCAGTGGCGTCATCGTCGTCGTCGTCGTCTCTCGGTGGCGGGCGATGTTCTGGCGGAAGGGTCGACATCATCTTGGCCACCACAGCTCGGATGAACCCGACCATTCACGCTTGCACATCCGCATGAATTTGTGACTGCATTTGCGAATACTTTTGCGCTTGCATCCGCTCTTGCATTTGCTCTAATTCCGCCTGCAAGCGCTCTTGCATCTGCGCCTCCATCTGTTGTTATATTTCTTGCATCTGGCGTTAAACATCATCTTGGCTCATCTGAGAGGACGAACCGGTGTGAGATGACCTGGCTCGATGTGCCCGGCTGCAAGATGTATCGATGTATGCACCGGCCGCTGAACCGAGTCCGTACACCCGGTGCTTCTTGTTCACGCCCTCGATCTCCAGAAAGAGCTACTTCTCGTCCACGTCATCCATGCTCATATCTTGACCCTCTCCGGTCGGTGGCTGGGATGAAGCAGCAATTTTCTGGGTGATCTCTTCCTACAATAACCGAGGAAAACATATTAGTTAGGTACAAAAAATGCATCATGACATATATGTAATTTACGAATTACCGTCATCTTCTTCGCCCTCGAGTCTACCAGGACAGTCTTGTCCTTGTCCTTCCTCAACGTGTGTGTGTGTGGGTGTACAACTCGATAGCAGTCGGAGTGCGACCAAATTCTTTGGTCTAACAAAAAACAATACAAATTATTAGTGTGACAAAAAATTAATAAATTTCATTATACGAAAAAATAAAGTTAATAATCAAACCATGCTGCCATAATAACCCATAAAGGAACGGGAGTCTCTCGTGTGGCGCACTAATCCAGTGCCCTCACCAGTAGACTCGCTCATCCGATTGGCATGAGCAATGCAGGACTTCTTCTTTTGGTCATCTGAATCCCAAAAGGCCTTCCAGGCGGCCCAAACGTCGTTGCTCATAGAGGCGATGTCGTACTCCAGACGTCTTCATCTTGCGAATGACATCCTTGTACCTATGAAACAAAAATATTTCAGAAATTACAAAGTAAGCTAATAAGTCATTACAAACGTAGTGATTTGTAACTTACCGAGTCACCGCATATCTCATGACGACATGCTTGATGTAGTCCTCGCTGTACTCGGACTCGTCCCAGAAATATTCTTTTGGGAAATCATAAAAAACATGTTTCACTTTGCATTTGTACATTAGCGTAATCGTAAAGCTAAAAATGGATAAATAATTACCTTGAACTCCTCCCAGTAGAAGTCGATCTCCTCAGGCAACAAAAACCGCCATGCGCTACCGGACATAAAAAAACATTTCCGAAAGATCTCCCGCATAGAATGAGAGACTGGTCCGGACTCGAGGAGCATCGGCCCGCTGGGGTCTGGATAAATAAATATTCTTCCACCGGCATTCAAAGGTGCCCGTGGAGCAGTAGATCCATGGTCTCCCTGAGCCGGCTTAATCTCGGGAACGACACCCAAGGATGTGCTATCCCGTCCTTGGGCTAGGCCTCGACCACGACCGCGCCCATGACCGGCTCCTGTGGGGTCACCGCTACCTCCTTGTCCTCTCATATCTTCAACCATGTATAATTAAAATGGATAGATCTAACCATAATTAATAGCTTAATATATTATGATGTCAAAAGTGAACTACATCTAATTAAGCACAGAACACTAATGAACAATTTATATATAATGAACAACCTACACATAGTACAACTACTTCAGTCAAGTTCGTCTTCCTCTGCCTCTTCCTCTTCCACTTCGTTGGATGATGAAAAGTCAACTTCTGGTTTTTCGACGGGAGGAATGTGCAACACTTCTTTGTTAACTTCTTCATTCTGATCAGCCAAGTTTGTGGGATCTTCATCTATTTCAACGAGAATGGGATTTTCTTCGATGTCGTCTTGGAAGGCCGGGACGACTATCTCTGGCATGTCAAGCTCTGACCTTGCCTTAATCTTGCATGTTGCCTGCCAATTTACTTTATCCCGTCTTTTTCTTGGATATGGCAAGTACTGAACTTGGTCGGCATGTTGTGCCAAGATGAACGATTCATACTTATTGTATCTCCGTCTATGATTAACTTCCACCAAGTTGTATCGTGTGTTAGTGTGTGTGCCACTATCCGTGGGGTCAAACCACTCACATTTGAATATGACGGTCTTCTTCATTGGTAGAGTTGGATACTCTAACTCAATTATGTTAGTCAACACTCCATAAAAGTCATTTTCACCCTCGACATATTGTGTTCCCTTTACGGAAACACCACTATTCATTGTAAGCTTGTCTTGCTCATATTCTTGAGTTAGGAACTTGAAGCCGTTCACATAGTACCCTTTATATGTGTTGAACTTTCTACACACGGTTCCTTTGCAAGGCCCATAATGAAGGGATTGGTACAGACAGTTGGATCTTTGACCTGTAGTTCAAGTAGACAGTTGTAAGAGTTCTAACACTTTGCAAGAATCAGAATAAACGAATCTCACAAGTACTTACATGAGATTCGAACCAAGAGGCGAAATCAATCTCAAACTTCCATTCAATTCCTGTCTCGCTTATACCATGGTTCCTTTCGCGCAACTCGGCCACGAAAACACTTTAAAAGGAAAATACCCAAATTAGATCACAATTGTAGAGTAGATATGTGGTAGCACTTTATAACAACGTAACCCTTACTTTCTGTGGGCTTCAATTTCAGGAGAGTTAGAAGAACATAGGTCCTAGCAGCAATAAGCTCATCATCATCAAGATATCTCCGGGTGCTACCATGCAGCGGGCTTCCCTTCGCTTTGAAAATTGAAAGTCGGTCGACATTATCATCGACGTCCATATCACAAATTTCATTTCTTCTCAACCGTTCGGGTAACCGTGGATCGCCTTTATCGAAATAAGACGATGCAAATGTTGCGATTTCTTCTTGCAAATATCCGCCGCTAATGCTTCCTTCCACCCTGCCTTTATTATTGACCTTTTTCTTCAACTTCCTCAAATATCTGTTTTTGAAATCTATTAATTATAAATAGAAAAAAGAATGGGTGGAGAAACAACAATTGTAGGATCAATACCTTTCAAATGGATACATCCATCAATATTGAACTGGTCCTGCCATCATCTCCTCGTAAGGAAGATGCAGGGGGGATGCTAATAGAGTCGAAAAAACTAGGCGGGAAAATACATTCCAGCTTGCGAAGTATTTTTGGGATTTCAAGATCCGGACGGTGCATGTCTTCTTCTGTCAATGAGGTGGAAGTTAACTCCTTGAAGAAGATACTCATCTCCGTTAATGACTCCCATACATCTTTTGGTAAAAGATCCCGAAGAGCGATTGGTAGAAGTCGTTGCATAAAAACATGGCAATCATGACTTTTCATCCCATGCTTTTTCAGATTGTTAGGATCGACACATCTAGACAAGTTGGACGTGCACCTGTCTGGAAACTTTATTTTCTATATCCACCCAAGCAAGACTCTTTTTTAATCCCTATCCAATGCATACTTGGCCTTCAGAAACTTCCTAGTTGCCCTATCTTTAGCTAGCTCAGGCCGATCACAAATGTCATTCAGTTCTTTCTTGGATTTTTCATTGTCTTTTGTTTTCCCGGGGACATTGCACGATATTGAAAACATTATCGAACACGTTTTTTGTTGATAATTTTAGTGTTATCATGATTGTTTTACGTAAAGAACAATGCCATTTTGTGTGATCGGAATCATACGACACTATGGGAGATCATTTTGTTATAACATAAGTTAGGAGTGTGGAGTACACACTTGTGTAAACGGAGTTGCGTAACATGTTCAATTCCCTCTGAGGTAATAATTATATCCGAGGGAAGTGTCCCTGCTAGGGACGTGTCCCTGTGAGTGACATGTGCATGTGAGGGACGTGTCCTTGTGAGGGAAGAATGGTTGAATTGGTCAACCACGTGCTCAATTGAGAACGTGCATGTGAGTAGTCAGTTGTAACCACCAGAACGTGTGTCACTACGTGTGTAACCGTCGGTAATTGCCAGGGTCAGTTCCCTGACGAGGTAACTATCAGGGAAGGCAGTTGTAACCGCTTGGTAACCATCATAACCGTCATGTAACTTCCATAACTGAACATGGGGAGTTTCCTAAATCCTATATAAAGGGTTCTAGGACATAGTGGTCGGGGCTGATCGAAGATCTAATCCATACGTAAGGTCAAAACTCCAAAATACTCGTCTCTATTGTTCGATTCTAATCAAAATCCTTGATTTGAATCGGTTTGGTTTTGTCTTATCCCACTTCAAATTTCTTGGACTCCCAAAAGGCTTTGTAAAGGGGCGAAATATTGATTTCGGAAAGCGTTTACGCGATTCAAATCATTATCCAGTTTGCGTTATCACTTGATCATACTCTAGTAAGGCAAATTCCAGAAGATGTTTTCCTTATTCCATCCATGTTTTTTGGACAGTAAAGCATTATGATTTTCCGCCCCAGGTTCATATGACTTCTTAAACCCCAAGCGATCCAACTCAGCTAACATTTCAACTCCAGTTCTCACCCTCGTAAGCCTTTTGCGCTCTTGTCTGCCTTTACGAAAATCAGTGACATTTTTGCGAAATGAATGACATGGAGGGACAAACTTTCGAGAGCAATCAAACCACACATGTTTACCACTTTTGGGCAGCGTGAATGCATCTGTCTCTTACATGCAATAAGGGCAGACTTGTCTACCAACAGTGCTCCATCCAAACAACATAGAATATGCGGGGAAATCAGTAATTGTCCACATAAGAGCCGCTTTCAGCTGAAAATTTTGTCTTTTATGAACGTTGTATGTTGGGACTCCACACTCCCACAACTGTTAACTCTGCAATCAACGGTTGTAGAAATATATCCATTTGCTGCTTCGGATTTCTAGGACTTGAGACCAAAACTGTCGAAAACATAAACTCATCCTTCATACACATGTCTGGGGGGAGATTGTAGGGTGTTAAGATGACCGACCACGATGAATATTGCTGCCCGAAGTTGTTGAATGGCTGCAACCGATCAGAACATAAGCCTAATCTGATATCTCTGACTTCAGCGGCGAAATCGGAATGCAACTCACTAAAACGTTTCCATGCCGGAGAGTCGGATGGGTGACACATCTTGTCACCAACCATCTGATGGTTTGCGTGCCATGTCACATCCCGGGAAGTTTCCTTCGAAGCATACAATCTTCGTAGCCTTGGAGTTATTGGAAAATAAAACATTTTCCGATACGGAACTTTAGCATTTCTTATTTTTGATTTGTCTTGCGTCACAGGTTTCTACCGCGGTTGACCACAGACTTTGCAATCCGTTATATCTGCATCTTCCTCCCCCAGTAAATCATACAGTTCCGGCGACAACAGTTAATGACCTCAATCGGCAACCCCAAACCCTTAGCCAGCTTCTTTATGTTAGCAAAATTCGTTGGCATCTTGTTGTCCTCCGGGAGCAACTCTTGTATGAACTTGCACATGTCGTCCATTAAACTTATTGAACTCTGATGACGACACTTGATATCCATCATTTTAGCAGATGCAGAAAATGGGGGGTGTCTGTTGCTACTAGGCCATATTTCTTGTTCGGCCGCTCTCATCATATCAAAAAAATTCTGAGATTTTGCATTCGGGGGCTCATCTTCCTGGAAGACTACTTTTGAACCAGCAACATCATGTATCATTCTAGCGAACTCAGCCCCATCGACATCATTCTCCGGTACAACATGTTGTTGTCCTTCGGGATTCAACACGGTCCCCTCGCCATGAAACATCCATACTTGGTAATCTTTTACAAGCTCATTCATCAAAATATGCAATTCTACATCATCGGTATTGCGGTAGCTTTTATTCGTACAAGCATACTTAAAACAGGGGCATTTAATCTGCACTCCACTCATACGAGATTGATGATCTAGGGCAAACTGGATAAACTCTTTCACTTTTTTCGGGAAATCCTGGGCTTAACAACCCCCTCGAGAGTCTCTGATACATCCAACTACGGTCCTGATTCATCTCTGTAGCGCGGATAATTAGATGACAATTCACATCTAATCGCATTTATTATCTTAATTACACCTTCTCTAATTTATTTTATTGTGTCACATGTGTAACATGTACACCGAGAATTAGGATTAATCCATGATTATATATATCTTAAACCCACAATTCTATATAATCCTAAATTCATAAATATTTAAATAATTTCCAACATAATCGTATATAATCCTAAATCCACAACTAAAGCCATAAAAAATTCAATATAATCCACAATTCTATGTATAATTCTAAATCCAAAATTCAATATAATCCACAACATAAAAAATTCAACATCTATATAATCCTAAATCCACAATTCTATGCCTAACTCTTTATAATTCTATTTCCTAAAAAATTCTAATAATTCTTGATAATTTTATTTCCTAAAAAATTCCTATAAAATTCTTTCTAATTTCTAAAAATTCCTTTATGATTTCTAAAAATTCCTAAACGATCCTATATAATTCCTAAAAAAATCTATATAAAGTCTAAAAAATACTATATAATTATATTAAATTCATAAATAATTGTATATAATTCCTAAAAATATTAAATAATTCTTTAAATATTGTATATAATTCTATAAAATTCATAAATAATTTCTAAAAAATACATACTATATAATTCTATTAAATTCATAACTAATTCTGTATACTTCTTAAAAAATCTTAAATAATTCCTAAAAATTTGTATATAATTTATAAAACTTATAAATAAATATATATAATTTCTAAAAATTCTATATAATTCTAAAAATTCTTATATAATATTTAAACAAAATTGTATATAAATCTATATAATTCATAAATAATTTTATATAATTCATAAACAACTCTAAGCTACTTTGCAATCCGTTCTATCTGCATCTTCCTCCCCCAGTAAATCATATAGTTCCGGCGACAACAGTTAATGACCTCAATCGGCAACCCCAAACCCTTAGCCAACTTCTTTATGTTAGCAAAATTCGTTGGCATCTTGTTGTCCTCCGGGAGCAACTCTTGTATGAACTCGCACATGTCGTCCATTAAACTTATTGAACTCTGATGACGACACTTGATATCCATCATTTTAGCAGATGCAGAAAACGGGGAGTGTCTGTTGCTACTAGGCCATATTTCTTGTTCGGCCGCTCTCATCATATCAAAAAAATTCTGAGATTTTGCATTCGGGGGCTCATCTTCCTGGAAGACTACTTTTGAACCAGCAACATCATGTATCATTCTATGCGAACTCAGCCCCCTCGACATCATTCTCCGATACAACATGTTGTTGTCCTTCGGGATTCAACACGGTCCCTTCGCCATGAAACATCCATACTTGGTAATCTTTTACAAGCTCATTCATCAAAATATGCAATTCTACATCATCGGTATTGCGGTAGCTTTTATTCCTACAAGCATACTTAAAACAGGGGCATTTAATCTGCACTCCACTCATACGAGATGGATGATCTAAGGGCAAACTGGATAAACTCTTTCACTTTTTTCGGGAAATCCTGGGCTTAACAACCCCCTCGAGAGTCTCTGATACATCCAACTACGGTCCTGATTCATCTCTGTAGCGCGGATAATTAGATGACAATTCACATCTAATCGCATTTATTATCTTAATTACACCTTCTCTAATTTATTTTATTGTGTCACATGTGTAACATGTACACCGAGAATTAGGATTAATCCATGATTATATATATCTTAAACCCACAATTCTATATAATCCTAAATTCATAAATATTTAAATAATTTCCAACATAATCGTATATAATCCTAAATCCACAACTAAAGCCATAAAAAATTCAATATAATCCACAATTCTATGTATAATTCTAAATCCAAAATTCAATATAATCCACAACATAAAAAATTCAACATCTATATAATCCTAAATCCATAATTCTATGCCTAACTCTTTATAATTCTATTTCCTAAAAAATTCTAATAATTCTTGATAATTTTATTTCCTAAAAAATTCCTATAAAATTCTTTCTAATTTCTAAAAATTCCTTTATGATTTCTAAAAATTCCTAAACGATCCTATATAATTCCTAAAAAAATCTATATAAAGTCTAAAAAATACTATATAATTATATTAAATTCATAAATAATTGTATATAATTCCTAAAAATATTAAATAATTCTTTAAATATTGTATATAATTCTATAAAATTCATAAATAATTTCTAAAAAATACATACTATATAATTCTATTAAATTCATAACTAATTCTGTATACTTCTTAAAAAATCTTAAATAATTCCTAAAAATTTGTATATAATTTATAAAACTTATAAATAAATATATATAATTCTAAAAATTCTTATATAATTCCTAAACAAAATTGTATATAAATCTATATAATTCATAAATAATTTTATATAATTCATAAACAACTCTAAGTTAGCGACGGATTTTCGTAGTGAATCCGTTGCTACTAGCGACGGAAATCCGTTGCTAAACCTAATACATGGTTTCACAATCTACCCCAAAAATAGCGACGGAATAGCAACGGATTTCCGTCGCTATTCAATAAGGTTTTGAGGATCTGATAAAGTGTTAGTTGAGATTTAATCGTCTTGTTAAAGCTTAATCTATTTCTCTTTGTTTTGATGATAACAAACTAATATGCTTAATCTCTTATTGTTTTTAAGCCTTCCAGGTTATTGTTATATCTGTAAGGATGCACTTAAGTCACTTAGAGATACGCTTGACTGGCCTTAGTCGCGCTTAACACCAAGCGGAGAAAGTAAGTTTCGTAAACGGTGTTTAATAAATCCATTCAAGACCAAGAAGTAAGAGTGATCAAACTTCGAGGGCGAAGTGGACGCGCTTGAATGAAGAAGAAGAAGGTTGACCACGAGGTTCCACCATAGCTTAGGGTGTGCTAGAGCGCAGCAGAACAACGCCAACACGCTAAGAAGGCTGGTAAGCGGGAGAGTGCAAGTTGCGTGCACAGGAAGGTGCGAGAAGAACTTGTTCACTCTTTGGGACGCGACTCCAGGGATCGCCAGCGTGGAAGAAGGTTGTTAGAGCTAAAAGCACACAGATTGTTGATGTGGCGTGGATCAACAAATGAAGAACAAAACCAAATCACTCCAGGCCTTTGATTAATTCTGGTGAAGTGATCAAGGCACACGGATTGATGAGGTGGCATTGTGCTTAGTCTTTGTTTGTTACACGAATTAAGTTAGAGGTTTAGCTTAAGGTTTGTGTATAAATAGAGGATTGTTGCATTCACTCTAGATGTTACAAACTGAGAGAATTATAGAGAAGCTAGAGAGAGCTCAAGTGATATACTTGTTTGTAATCAGAGAGAGTGTTGAGAGTGCCTTCATTTGTTCTTTAGAGCTGAATTCGAGTATTGTAAAGAGAGAGTTTACGAGTGAGCTTCAAAGTGTTGAAGCGAGAGATTGTAACCCTTTTCTAATCAATACATTATAGTGGTGAGTTTTATCCCGAGTCAAGTAGTGACTTAGGGTTCTCACCGTTTGGAAATTCTTGTGTGTTTGCAAATAGAAGTGCGCTTTAACAACTTAAAGCGCGCTCAATTGTCTGTCTGACCTCTTCCGCACTTAAGGACTTTAGTAAATTCATTACTAATAGTTCTACATAGGTCAAGCGCATCCCAAGTGTTCAAAGCTCAATTGAATAATTGTTAAGCGCATCTAAGGCTTAATGAACCTTAGTGACAGTGAACGATAGCTGATCAAATACGTGTTTTCTACAATTGGTATCAGAGCTACAGGTTAGCTATTTGCACTAATCCTTTTACAGGTTCAAAGGATTCTCAAGATTCGAACAATGGCTAGTTTCAACCTCGGCATTTCTCTCGCTAAGCCCCACATCCTTGTTGAAGGCGAACTCCAATGGTGGCTCACAATGACTAAAAATTACATCCAACAAACGGATTACCAGTGCTGGAAAATTATCGAAAAGGGCGATGAGAAGATCTCTGAAACTGATGACTCCAAATGGGAAGCTAAAGAGTACCAACTGATGGAGAAGAATGCCAAAGCGCGGCAGCTCATCCTCAATGCGCTTTCAAGGAAAGACATTGACAAGGTAATGTCACTCCCCACTCCCTAAGAGATGTGGAAAGCTATCATAAACATGCACTCAGGTAGTGATGACATGAAGGACAATCATATTTTTGAGCTTAACCGCGAATTTTGCTCCATTAGAATGGGGGGAAATGAGCTTGTTTCTGATTATCATTCTCGGTGTCAAATCCTCTATGACAAGATGCTTTCTGCTAGAATGGAAAAGAAAGCTTGGGAGTATTCTATGGCGTTCATCCATGGGGTGAACTCCAAGTATGCAACTCTCAAGCAGATTCTTCTCCAATCTAAGGAAACTCGAGAATTGCCTATCTCTGTTCTTGCAGGGAAATTCAAAGTTCAGGAAATCAAGAACAACGAGGAGAAGCACTCAGAATGAGAAAACAAAGGAATGGCGCTCAAGCTATCACGCGTTCTTCAAAAGCTTGAAAATGATGATGAAGGAGAAGACGACGATGATAGAGATGTCTCTATGATGACCAAGCTCGTGAATAAGTTTTTTAAGAAACAAGGCGGTCTCAAGCGCGATACAGCCTCCAAGCAGCGCGATGTCAGGGATTTCACTTGCTTCAACTGCAACGAGAAGGGACACTTGGCCAAAGCGTGCCCTCATCCGAAAGTGAATCCAAGCTCAAGCTCAAGCTTCACCAAACAGCCCCCTAAACAGGCGTTCGTCACGCTTTGGGGAGAATTTGATGACGATTCAGAAGATGGAGCTCAACCTGACTTATGCTTAATGGCTGGCGCCGCATCTAACTCAAACTCTGGCTCTGAGATTGAGGTAAATGATCTGAACCTTGACATTCTGCCCAAGCGAAATCTTATCTGTCTCTTAAAAGAGCTTATGGTTCAACACAAGTCTCTAGCAACTGATGCTAGAGCACGGCTGGTTAAACTTGATAATGCTAAGGAAGAATTGGTTGAGCTTTCCAAACATTTACATGACAAAACCACACTCCTCTCTAAATCTTGTGAACTTTGTCATGGTAAAGGGTTGGAAAGTAACTCTGACTCAACTAAAGATGTTAAGCTCGATCAGATCATATCAAAGCTTGATGTTCTTACTAAGCTAGTGGAAGCAAAGTTTGTCCCTCAAACAGCCTTTGTGAAAGCTAGACCTGGATTGGGTTATGACCCCCATGAATCTTCCTCTTCCTCCAGTCCTCCTCAATCAAGTGAGTTCTTTGCTAAAATCAAATCACTTGAACAAGACCTAACTACCTACAAGAGTGAAAACTCTCATTTGAAAAGCAGAATAAAGGTACTTGAGGAACAACCTTCAGAAACCAAAGAGAGGTTTCATGGGGAAAAAGTGCATAAATTGTATAAAAAACAAGCGCAAACCCCCAACTCAGCCTCCAGTCTTACAAAAGAAAGAACTATTTAGACCAGGAAAAGGCAAGTATGGTTATGTAAGAGGTAACCATTACTGTACCTTTTGTGGTCGAAATGGACATGACAGGCGTGAGTGCAAGGACTTGAAGGTCCTTAAGAGCAAGCCCTATAAGCCGATGGCTAAAAATAAGGGCAAGCGTACACGTATTCAACAGTCACCTGTTGAGCACGGATGCGCTTCTGGACACAGAGGTGCGCTTCGTGAAGCACAACCTCATATTGTGTTAGACCTGAATGATCCTAGCTATTATGAGTCAGTCCCAAAGACTAGCTCAGCAATAGCTATGTCTAATATTCCCACGAAGCGCAAGCTTCGATGGGAGATCAAAGCTTGATCTCTACTTTTGCAGGTTGGGATGAAATGTAGGTGGTATATCGACAGCGGTTGCTCGTATCACATGACGGGTGATCCACAGTTACTACTTTCATTCTAAGCTAAGGAAGGAGGCAGCGTCTCCTTCGGTGACAAAAAGCAAGGGAAGATCATTGCTAAAGGACAAGCGCATCTCAACAAAGCCATTCAGATAGGAGATGTGAACTTAGTAGAGAACCTTCGGTTCAATCTACTGAGTGTAGCATAATTATGTGATCAAGGAGGTAATAAGGTATGGTTTAGTACAACTGAATGTGCAGTGGTCAGTCCTGAACAAGAGGTGCTTCTAAAGGGCAAGCGCATAGATAACACTTACCTCTTCGACCACTCCTTCTCTCCTAAGTGCAACCTATGTCTAGCTACACTCACTGAGACGACAAATCTTTGGCACAAGAGAATGGGACATGCAAGTCTACATCTACTCAACAAGCTACAGTCCAAAGATCTTGTTCATGGTCTTCCTCGCATCAAGGTGGAATCCATGACTTCATGCTCAGACTGCTCAAAAGCTAAAGCGACTCGTAGCTCCTTTCCCTCTATCAAGGTAGTGCAGACTAAAGCTCCCCTTGAGCTTCTCCACATGGACCTATGTGGACCACTATGAACGCAGAGTAAAGGAGGTAATCGCTATATTTTTGTAATAGTTGATGATTATTCTCGCTATACCTGGACTCTTTTCTTGAGGCACAAGAGTGAAACCTTTGCAAAGTTTCAAACCCTTGCGCTTTTACTGGAAAAGAAGCTAGGGCTCCCCATTTGTTCAATTCGTTCTGACAATGGAACTGAATTTAAGAATGGTGAGTTCCTATCATTTTGTGAGGAAAGGGGTATAGATCATAACTTCTCTACACCTCGAACCCCTGAGCAAAATGGTATGGTTGAGCGCAAGAATAGGACACTCCAAGAGATGGCACACACAATGCTACTCTCTAGTGGTGTCGCTTCACACTATTGGGCTCAAGCTGTGAGCACAGCATGTTATATAACTAACCGTGCCTTCTTAAGGCCAATTCTTGAGAAAACTCCCTACGAGCTGCTTAAAGGGCGTACACCGAATATCTCTCACCTAAGGGTGTTTGGTTGCAAGTGCTACGTCAATAACAATGGGAGAGAACTCTTGGGTAAATTTGATGCTAGGAACGACGAGGCTATCTTCCTTGGATATGCGCCTACTAGCCAGGGATATAGAGTTCTTAATCTAAGAACTCAGAGGGAAGAAGATAGCATCCATGTGAAATTTGATGAAGGAGAGCTCGAAAGCGTACCAGAAATCAACGATGATCCATTCGCTAGCCATGATCTGCCTCCAGCTTCTCCTCCCAGTCCTCAAGCGCAACCTTCTATCCCTTCTACAAGTATAGAAAGTGATTATGATGATGGTGGAGGATGAGCCTCTCAGCCCTTGGCCACAGAATATTGCATTCCCAGTGAAGAAGCAACTCCAGAGGACAACACTCAGAATGAAGATCATGGAAGTGGACCATCCATTGAAGTTCTAGCTCCCCCTTCACCTCTTTCTCCAGGTCAGGTAACTCCCTCTGTTACTTCTGCTCCTCCTTCTAGCTCTCAAGCGGGACCTAGCAATGGTGAAGCGCAACCTGGAAGTCCTCAAGCGGGACCCAGTGGCCTTTCTGGTGGTAGTGGAAGCTTGTCCAAGACCACAACGATGAAGCTACCAGACAATACAGAGGTCACCGTGCGCGATTATCAACAGATGAACTCACATCCAGTTTCTGCGATTATATCTCAGTATGAAAAAGGTACCCAGACTCGCTCTAATATTCGTAATGTGCTTGCTTGTAGTGCTTTTGTTTCTTTACAGGAACCCAAGTCCATACAAGTTGCGCTTCAAGATCCAGATTGGATAATAGCCATGAAAGAAGAGTTAGAGGAGTTCAAGCACAACCAAGTTTGGCGTCTAGTACCCCGGCCAGGTGATAGAAGCATAATTGGCACGCTCTGGGTATTCAAAAACAAGCTGGATGATAGTGGAGTGGTGGTACAAAACAAAGCGCGTCTTGTTGCACAAGGTTACAATCAACAAGAGGGCATTGACTACGATGAAATGTACGCACCAATAGCTCGACTTGAGGCAATTCAACTGTTGATAGCCTACGCGGCGCACAAAGGATTCAAGCTATTTCAAATGGATGTGAAGACAGCCTTCCTCAATGGTAAGCTTAATGAGGAAGTCTATGTCAAGCAACCACCAGGATTTGAAGATCCAGCTAATCCAGACCACGTGTACTTTCTAGACAAAGCGCTCTATGGACTGAAGCAAGCCCCTCGCGCTTGGTATGACTGTCTATCTAAGTACTTGTTGGCAAATGACTACAAGAGAGGTTTGATGGACAAAACCCTATCCATAAGGGAAGTGAAAGGTGACATTCTCATTGTTCAAATTTATGTAGATGATATTATATTTGGTTCTACTAACATGCAGCTTGTAGAAGACTTTAAGAACACCATGAGCCTCAAGTTCAGTATGAGCATGATTGGTGAGTTCAAGTATTTTCTAGGGCTTCAAGTGAACCAAATGGATGAAGGCATTGAGATTCACCAACAGAAATACATCAAAGAGCTCCTTAAGAAGTATCAAATGGATAACTCCAAACCTTGCCCTACTCCTCTCTCAACCACCACAAAGCTGGACAAAGACTTAATGGCTGAGAAGGTAGATGAAACCATGTATCGAGGTATGGTAGGTTCTCTGATGTATCTAACTGCTTCACGTCCTGATATTGTTTTTGCCGTTAGTGTTTGCGCTCGATCACAGTCAGACCCTCGCGCTTCTCACCTTTCTCATGTAAAGCGCATCTTCAGGTATTTGAAAGGGTCTGATGATCTTTGCCTTTGATATTCCAAAGGGGGCGGTCTTTCTCTTGTTGGCTACACCGATGCAGATTATGCAGGATATTTAGCTGACAGAAAAAACACTAGTGGTATGGCACAGTTCCTTGGCCCTTGCTTAGTCTCCTGGAGATCCAAGAAACAAAATTGTACTGCGCTTTCAACGACAGAGGCAGAGTACATAGCTGCAGCGCAATGTTGCGCTCAAGTATTGTGGATAAAGCAACAGCTCGTTGACTACGGTATTACTCTTGACACTATATCTATCTTTTGTGATAATACCAGCGCAATATGTGTGTCGAAGAACCATGTACATCATACAAGAACGAAGCACATTGATGTACGACATCACTTTCTGCGTGATCATGTGGAGCGCAAGAATATTGAGCTTATTCACGTATCTTCAGAAGGGCAATTGGTAGATATCTTCACCAAGGCGCTTAATCGTCAAGTATTCTTAAACCTCAGGGTTCAGCTTGGCCTTATACGACTCCAGTAGCTTCGAGGCAATGGAACTATAAGTATTTCTTTATTTGACTAAAATTAGCGAGCTTAGTATCAAGGTACGAACTATGGTCGCTTGCGCTTGATAGCTTTGAGTCTTTCATGCTTTATAGTTGTTCATTGAAATGAATTAGTATTGAATTTGTCTGACTTGTTTAGCTCGATTTGATATAATCCTAGTCCATGCATGATCTTCTTTGCCAAAAACGTGACAATGGTGATCGTCTTCTACCCATATTACATGCCTAAGAAATGATCCATTGCATAGGTGTCCTTAGCCTGACCAGATGTAACGCTTCTCTCGTCCTTTATTGAGCTCTACATTAGAGAAGTATTCATTGGTGACATAAAGCCCAATTACCACATTACATGTATATGCACATACTTCCACATCAACTTGAGTGATTGAATGCTCTAATGTCCCTTATATGAAATGTGCATCTTCCTGTTCATGAATTGCTTTACATTGTGGTTTGAGAATTGAACTGGAGATCACGCTCTTACATCTACTCATCTCAATCAGTGTTGTGCTTCTTCAGTATTATTCAGTGGTGGTTCTGGTTGTGCTTCAATCTCTAGCGCATTTCAGTGTTGAGGTCTATCGCGCTTTGCAGCGCATCTAGGTGGATTTCCTTCCAAGTTGTGTTTGCTTAACGTTGAAGAAATTGCTAGCTGTCAAACCCTTCTGCCGCTTTTGTGATGTAACGGCTATTTTCTAGGTACAACGGCTACTTTTATGACCGTTGAGGGCTACTAGCAGGCCTAGCGCGATTTTCCGGAAGATTATTGGACCGTTGAAGCGGCCAATGACTACTTTTCAGAGGTTTCTTTTGATTGGAGCTTTGGAGCGGTTCAGATTTGATGGGTGTTTTATATATACCATGTATTCGACTAGCCTCATTTACCTTACCTTCTCCCATCTACCTCTATCTCTCTTCTACTCCTCTCAATCTCCATCTTCGTTATCATGGATAAGCTTGTCCTAAGTGAGCTTGACCCAGCTACACGTGCTAAGGTAGAATCCATTGTCAATGCCATGGCCAAAGCTTCTTCCTCTACACACACATCTCATACTGAGCCCTCTCCCACAATACAACCCGTCTCCCATGACTTCACCTCACCCACTAAAAGGCCAGCCTCACCCTCCGATCACATTGAAGACCTAACCCTCACTGATGATCCTAAGCCCACAACTCATAAACCAGAAAGCCCAATCACCACTAAAGATCCCCTCTTTTCCCATGATCCAAAGGTGGACTTAACCTTGTTTGCTGCTGATCTTGAGTTCACTGGTTACGACCCAACTAAGAAGCTTGGTCGCGCTACGGCTGAGACATCACACACCACTCCTGCGAAGGGCAAAGGCGTCCTTAGCATTGAGACTCCCTCACGGTCTGGTTCCAAGATAAGGCCAGGAGCGCAAACTCTCACCTCCCCAAAGGATCTTCTTGCCAGCATTCCCTCAGACTCAGAGGATGATGAAGGGTTTCAGCTCATGCCTCGCCCTGGTGTCGACTCGCCGCTTCCTCTTGCCTCACAGCGTCCAGACCGACAAAGTGATGCGCTTCGCCGAAAAGGTAAGAAGCGCAAGGCTACTGCTCCTCCTCCTCCTCAGTCAGAAGAGATAGAGTCCTCCGACGGCTCTGAGCACGACTCGCCTCCTCCCGAGCCCGAACAGAAAGCTACTAGTGCTTCAACCCGGTCTAAGCGCACCAAGGTAATCGGGGTAAATGATTTTCCTCCTATTCCCACAGGTGTTCAGAAGCGGTCTTTCCTGTTTCCTGAGATTGTCACTACCGACCTTCTATCTGGGCTTCAAGACTCCTCTCATGTGTCGCGCTTCGCTACATGGTTGAGCTTTCAGGGATGGGACACGCTCGAAATTGAGCCAGCTCGATGCAATGATGCAATGGTATATCAGTTCTACGCTACCTTAGAGTATCAAGCTCCGAATCCAGAATATAATCAGGTAGGGTTCACCTAGCGTGGTAACTCCAAAGAATCCTTCCGGGTGAAGGACCTCGCTAAGGCCATTGGGTTGACTGAGCAGTCTAACGGCTTCGGTAGGCTCTACAAGAAGAACTGGCCCGCAGGTGCTACCCAGCTCAAGAAAGTTGTGTTTGGTTCTACTGTTCCAAAGGGTGCGCTTATCGTTGATATGCTCCGACCAGCTAAGCGGCTGCTTCACCATTTCATCATAACCAACATCACACCTCGTGACTACGATCGCGAGAAGGTTACAATTGCAGATTGCTGCATCATGGTTGCCGTCATTTCCAACCAAGTGGTGAACACAGCTCAGATAATGATGAGCCACTTGGTGCTGTGTCGAGCTGCGACGTCTGGTCCTCTGCCTTTTCCCCATCTCATCTGCAAGATGCTTCGCGCTGATGGTTTGTATGATTCATCTCTTCCTGACTACGCCTGTTCTACATTTCTTACCACTGATGCAATTGTTGCTATACTTCTGCCCAAGACTGAGGAGAAACTTCCTTCGAGCTCGCGCTCAGAACTCAGTCCATGCGCTCGAACCTCTTCTAGCTCTGCAGATTTGTCAGTTATAGTGGCATCGATGGAAGCGCATCAGGAAAGAGTTGAGAAGCGTCTCAGGGAAATGGTTGAGCTTATGTCTAAGATGGTGACGATGGTGCAGGAGAAATTTGATTCTGAAAAGGGTGGTAGTGTGTGAGTTGTAGTGATGGTTGCGCTTTTAAGCGCATTTGCTGATTTCTGTTTTCTGTTTTCTCTTTCTGCTTTGCTATATGCATTTTGTGAATTAGTCTGTTAGGGTTCCTCTCCAACTTTTCTGGCAGTTCTTACAAGCTTAATGAAGTATGCATCTGACTTTTATATCTCTGAGAGCTTCACTAACTTGACTTTTCTCTACTTAAGTTGCTTAGTGTCTTCTATCTTGCTCTATTTAACTTATTAGCTAGCAAGCGCACTCTACTATCTTTCTTACCTATGCTTTGAATTTTTCGATGATGTCAAAATGGGGAAGAACATAGGTACATCCTTCTTTGATTAAGGGGGAAGTATGAGATCGTGCTTGAATTCAGGGGGAATTTGAAAACTAGTATCCTTTTAAGTACTTGGTAAGATACTTTGATCTGATTCCGAATCTGAATACTTGATTAAATTGATATTACTGTCTCCATTTTAGTCACTAAAGAAAGTATTCATGAGCTTACCTGTTTACAGTTTGTCATCATCAAAAAGGGGGAAATTGTTAGTTGAACTTTAATCATCTTGTTAAAGCTTAATCTATTTCTCTTTGTTTTGATGATAACAAACTAATATGTTTAATCTCTTAGTGTTTTTAAGCCTTCCAGGTTATTGTTATATTTGTAAGGATGCGCTTAAGTCACTTAGAGATGCGCTTGACTGTCCTCAGTCGCGCTTAACACCAAGCGGAGAAAGTAAGTTTCGCAAACGGTGTTTAATAAATCCATTCAAGACCAAGAAGTAAGAGTGATCGAACTTCGAGGGCGTAGTGGACGCGCTTGAATGAAGAAGAAGAAGGTTGGCCATGAGGTTCCACCATAGCTTAGGGTGTGCTAGAGCGCAGCAGAACAACGCCAACACGCTAAGAAGGCTGGTAAGCGGGAGAGTGCAAGTTGCGTGCACAGGAAGGTGCGAGAAGAACTTGTTCACTCTTTGGGACGCGACTCCAGGGATCGCCAGCGTGGAAGAAGGTTGTTAGAGCTAAAAGCACACGGATTGCTGATGTGGCGTGGATCAACAAATGAAGAACAAAACCAAATCACTCCAGGCCTTTGATTAATTCTGATGAAGTGATCAAGGCACACGGATTGATGAGGTGGCATTGTGCTTAGTCTTTGTTTGTTACACGAATTAAGTTAGAGGTTTAGCTTAAGGTTTGTGTATAAATAGAGGACTGTTGCATTCACTCTAGATGTTACAAACTGAGAGAATTATAGAGAAGCTAGAGAGAGCTCAAGTGATATACTTGTTTGTAATCAGAGAGAGTGTTGAGAGTGCCTTCATTTGTTCTTTAGAGCTGAATTCGAGTATTGTAAAGAGAGAGTTTACGAGTGAGATTCAAAGTGTTGAAGCGAGAGATTGTAACCCTTTTCTAATCAATACATTGTAGTGGTGAGTTTTATCCCGAGTCAAGTAGTGACTTAGGGTTCTCACCGTTTGGAAATTCTTGTGTGTTTGCAAATAGAAGTGTGCTTTAACAACTTAAAGCGCGCTCAATTGTCTGTCTGACCTCTTCCGCACTTAAGGACTTTAGTAAATTCATTACTAATAGTTCTACATAGGTCAAGCGCATCCCAAGTGTTCAAAGCGCAATTGAATACTTGTTAAGCGCATCTAAGGCTTAATGAACCTTAGTGACAGTGAACAATAGCTGATCAAATACGTGTTTTCTACATAAAGTGTGCGACAGAATCAATATCCGTCGCTAAATCCGTCGCCAATCCAGGCAATTAGGGACGGAATCAATATCCGTCACAAAAACTGTGTTTTCTAGTAGTGATCGACGTATTCCTCCATCAACTCTAAACGAGCTTTCAGGCTGAATTAGGCCCCGACATCCATTGCCACCTGAGCACTTTGGTCGCAGAGGCGAGTCACGTCCCCTTCAAGCTGGCGAATGCGTTCGCCTGATTCCTTCTGGGCTTGGGACGACGTCACTTTCAAACTGCTTAGCTTGGTGTCCAGCTTTGACGCTCTCTAGGTAGCTTTAGCTACTTTCTCCTCCTATTGCTGGAATCTTTGCTTCTGCCTGGAATACCTTATCCTTCATTTCTGTCAAGAAAGTGTCGACATCACAAAGTCCCGGGTGAGCCTCCCGAATTGCCTGCCAAGGCGAGACGAGTCGATAAGTAAAGACAGGGTAGCAAGCATTTCGTTAGTGAGTGAAAGGAGACTTGCCGCATCGAAGGACGACAAGATCATCTCCAAAACCTGGGAGGTCACGCCGTTCTTATAAACGTCATGTGGAAGCTTTGCCTTCTTGGAAGTAGGAGGAGGTAGCATCGTTGGAGTGTTGAGCAACGTCAGGTCAACAACATCATTGGAACGAGATCTCTTGACCGTGGAAAGTGGGGCCTTGGATGACTCACCTTTATTCTTAGCTTTGAGTGCCATCAATTCTTTTAGTGACAGTCTGGATGAACTGTGTCCAACACGGGTACTCGTTGCTGGTTAAGAGAAGATAGAAGAATTTCAAAGCAAATTCGACATGCAAAGATCAATTATTGAAAATTAGTCCAACTTACACTTCGTCAGGGATGCCATGGGAATTTCAGGCTCAAAAGGAAGGGTTTGGATGACGGTAGCATTTTCAAAGGTTTGAAATGGCAGGGGTAGACACTCGACTGTCCTAATCACTTTCTCCAAATCTTCAGCCAACTCCTTAGCTTATTGGGAGTATACAACAAAGAGACGACAATAAGCCAATTAATCTGATGGATCCAAGGAATTGAACATTCTGACCGCTCCGTTTTCAAGAAAAGAGCGTCGCTCCCTAAACCTAAAGAGTCAATCTTGACAAAGAAAAATTTGTACCTCTAGTCGCGGTCGTTCACATCTAGTTTCTCAACCAGAGGCTTTCGACCCGGGCGAGCCCTTAACAGGTACTGATACGAACGCAGACTAACCGGGTAGAATAAATACTCAAAGACTTCAAAAGAAAAACCCAATTCCGGGTACCTTTCATTTAAACGGTCGAAGATTCAGAGTAAACGCCAACCGGAAGGCATGATCTGGCATGGAGCGAGGTTCTAGAATGCCATCACATCTCGCACCAACTGAGAGAACAGAAAGGTATGTTTGATGAGGAAGGGGTAGTTGTACATGACTGTCCGACCGTCATAGCAAACATTCACCCTCTCGTCCTCGTCAGGCAAACGCACAATGGCGCTCCCAGGGAACCTCGCCTTGGCAACAAGATCGGCCAGTTCGCCCTCAGTGAGAACATTAGTAACAACGTCTGCTTCCCTCAAATGAAACGTCGGAGCCATGGTAGATAACGGAGGGTCAGAGGAGAAAAGAACAGAAAAAGAGAGTGAAATTTTGAGAGAGAGCGCGCTTACCAAGGAAAGGATCAAAAGAGGTCGGGCGAATCCTGCAGGTTGATGAGACCGACATTAATAGGCACAAACGCGGTAACCGAAGCGTCTAGACGGGACAAGCTCTGGGCCGTACACGTGGAGTGATCACAAGAAAAAAGCAAACACCCGTTTTTCGCTTAAACTGCCGATTGCTTTTGGGGCAATTGTTGGGCTCTGGTTTTTGGCGGCCCAGATGCGAATTGTCCACGACCCAACAAGGTATGTAACGGACGTCCAAGCGGTTCCGAAGTTAACGCATCCGACATTGAAGATGGAGACGTTGGAGGAGAAATGGCTGGACGACTCCGAGATCTTTGCACCCGACGACCCGTTTTCAACGTGTAGAATATTCTTTGTATAAATACCATGGAAAAACCTTTGTAACACATAAAATATTCTGATTCTGAGTCTTAGTACAATCTCGATGCAATTTCAATTTTGATTAGTTCTTATTTTTTTTCCGTTTACGATTGAGTGATTGTAAGTTTGGAATAAGTCCGATTGATTGTCCCCGTTAAACAGACAATTTAGGCTCGTCGAGTTCTTTTTACCCAAAACAGTTTTCAGGAGTGATCACGTATTCTTCAATCGACGTCTCGCCTCTCCTAGAACATGCCATGGGCTGGGCCTGTGTGCATACCAATAATATTTATGTATTTATCATTACACAACCATCTTGAATTCTGAAGTGAATAAATAGATAGATATAAATATAGAATAAAGATCCAGTGAAAACAACCCTTATGATGTGAAGTGCGAACTTTCTCGGGTACACATATAACATGCTAATGTTCACATATAACACGCTAATGTTCACATCCAAGGGGATAAAAAAATCACCCAGAAAACGTAAAAAAAAAACAGTTCACCATTAATTACAAAAAAGCCACCGCGTGGATTCATTAAAAACCCATCTTTTAATCTCAGCCATCAATTTTCTAATTTAATGGCTCAACATTCTTCACATTTCATACCATAAGGAAAGTTCACACCGAAACTCACTGTATATTTATACAGATAGATGATGATTATCAATATCCTTAATTGTGGGTATATTTTTCCGATTTTTCACTTCCACGATTGCAAAACATTCAATCGAAAACGGTGGAAAAAATAGAGAATGAAATGGCTTTTGGCGGATTGGCGCGAAATATTGATTTATCTCCTCGGAAGTCTGTCGCAGACAACACTTCTAGTTCTAGGGTTTAAGCCCATCCACTCCCGCCCCACCAAGCTCTCTCCCATGGAGTAACCCCTTCTCCAAGCTTCAACTTCACTCCAATTCCATGGCTCTCTCCACCGGATTTCGCCTCTGCCGTTCGTACTGCTCTCGCCTCTCCTACCCCGTTCTCCGCCCCGACCTCCGCTTTTCCGACCTCCGATTCCTCTCCGCCACCGCTCCTCGCCGCCGTATTCCCTCTCTTCGACTCACCAGAGCTAAGGCAGGAGGGAATAGAGAAGTAGAGGCTCGGGATGGAGATGGTAATGGCAGTGTCACTCTCAAGGATACAGCTAGCGTCACCGATGGAGAGAGGATCGTTCCTACTGAGCTTCACAAGGAGGCGACTGACGCTTACATGGCTTATGCCATGTCGGTTTTGCTTGGCCGAGCACTTCCTGATGTTCGCGACGGGTTGAAGCCAGTTCACCGGAGGATTCTGTGAGTGCAATTTTTATGAATGTTGTCTTTCCCCCCACTGGAGGTCGCTGTTCTGATACTCTTTCACAGGTTCGCTATGCATGAACTAGGTCTCTCCTCAAGGAAGCCCTTCAAGAAATGTGCAAGAGTTGTTGGAGAGGTCTGAATTCCAGACACTTGTGCATTGAACATATCTTCCTCTAGTTTACTCGGTCTGATTTTTTTGCCTATTATTTACACATTTGAAGCTGTCAATTTTTATCTTGTAGGTTTTGGGAAAGTTTCATCCACATGGGGATACTGCTGTCTATGATTCATTGGTTCGAATGGCCCAGGTAAAACTGATCTGAAATATTATTTTAGACCTGTCGTGTCATTAAGGAAGTTACTTGGCATTTGCCCATGTCACCAATCATGAAAATTATGAGTTTGTATGCTTTCAGTTCTCTTTACATTAATGGATTTAAATTTCGTTTCTTGCTGTGTTTTACCCAGGATTTTTCATTAAGGTGCCCTCTCGTCAACGGACATGGAAATTTTGGTTCCATTGATGCTGACCCACCAGCTGCAATGCGATACACGGAGTGTAGATTACAAGTAAGCATGCATGTTATCTTTCTCAAAGAACTACCTTTTGCTGCTTAAGACTTGGTACATTGTTTTGCATGCTGCTTAAGGTTGCAACTGTGTATCTTGCTGTCCCATGTTTCTCTTGCCCTTCTAATCCATTTTGCATCAGACTGTTGCTAATTTCTGCTTGTTCTAATTGATTGAATTTTTTGTTCCCAGGCTCTTGCTGAAGCAATGCTGTTGGCAGATTTAGAACTGAATACAGTTAGTTCTCCCTGTGCTACATAATTTACATCTTTTGCATAGGATTGAAACTTCTTATGTGCATGCAATGAAACCTATGATTTGTTTGTTGTAGGTAGATTTTGTCCCAAATTTTGACAACTCACAGAAAGAACCCTCACTTCTTCCAGCACGATTACCGAACTTGCTATTGAATGGATCCTCAGGAATTGCGGTGATATATCTTTCTATTGTTTTTAATAACTCACTTTCTTGTCTACTTATTCTTGTTTTCTATGAGGTAGTTTAGTAAGTTTGTACTGTTGCTTGACTCATAAATTGGCTGTATACAGGTAGGAATGGCAACAAATATACCTCCTCATAATCTTGGAGAGTTGGTAGACGCACTTTCTGTGTTGATTCATAATCCAGAAGCCACAGTAAGTCCAGTTCTTGGGCTTGTCCATTACTCTTTTCTTTCTCCAAATTTCTTCGTATGCCAAATTGTTGCAAAGTCCTGCTTTCGTGGTAAACTACAAGTGGCTCTATTATCAAGAAATTGTTTTTTCTATTTAATGTAAAGGCGAAGTATTTTTATATCGCATGAACTTCTGGCTCTGTTAAGTTACCCTTAATATTGCATGTTGAGGCTCTAGTTTTTGTCTGCAGCAGTTGAAATGTTGAACTATAATGTTTTCCATGATAGAAATGTTTAGTTAATATTGGCTTTTTTTGAGGGATTGTTAGCTAGCATTGGTCCTTATTTCAAGCTAAAGGCAGTACAGGTAGAAAAAAATCTAAGATTGAATAATGTAAATATATTTGATTCCATTTGTCCCCAAATATTTGAGGGTTGCCTTCTTTAGGGGATATTAGTTGCTCCATGACATTATGGACTTGGCAAATTAACTAAGTTATGAAGTCGAAGCTTAGGAACAGTTCTGTCTAAGAAAAACTAAGGGTGCTGCAAATGTCTGGTCTATCATTTTCGGTGCTCATTAATTCTCTTATATTCTGCTTGATGAATCTTGTTATAAAATAAAGTTATAGATGAACAAAAAATATCTTCTATAGCTTCAGATTGATTGCTATGTTCTAATTTCTCAATTCATATAAACTGAATTGTAGCTTCAGGAGCTGCTAGAATACATGCCTGGTCCTGATTTTCCAACAGGCGGTACCATCATGGGTAATATGGGGTAAGTCTGAAGGTTATTTGCTAGTTCGTCATATGAAATATAATTTTAAGCTGATACTATTTTGTTTTTGAATTTGTGGTGCATATTGAGGTGTTAATCACACAAGTGTATGCTTTACATAGTTGTACGATACTAACGCCCACTTACTTTTGGTCTGGGCAAAAGGGCAGTTGTTTACCTTGTTTTCCTTTGATAAAGGGTGAACCGTTTTAAGCCATTTAATCATTTACAATGATTTAGTTGAATGGATTAGTCATACTTGGATTTCTCATGTTCAATCATTGATGTTTATATTTTTTTTTGTTTCAATTTTTAAATGCTTGTGTTATTTTCGGCTTTCCATGAATGGCAAAACCAGTTCTGTGCTTTTGGGATAGACACATAATTTATATAATTGTAAAATAGATCAATTCCCTTGTACTATGTACGTACGTTTGAATTAGAGTTCTTCCGTTAAAAACACAACACTGTCTATTAGTTTTGTTTTAACATGCTTTCTTGCCTTAATATGCATGCTAACAAAATATATAGTCTGCTCTGTTTTTTTTTTCTGTCTATTTATAATGTGTTAAATTTATTAGGATATACTTTCTGATGTCTGTTGGTTATGTCAAGAATCCTAGATGCCTATCGAAGTGGCCGTGGGAGGATTATTCTTAGAGGAAAGACTGATATAGAAGTTATTGATTCTCGGACAAAACGAAATGCAATTATCATTAAAGAGGTAGTCATGAATGTATTCTCAATTACACACGTACATTATTCTTTGTTTTAAGTAAAAAATGTGATATAATTATCTTTCTGCGTTGTTTATGATTGAAACAGATTCCATACCAGACTAACAAAGCCTCCTTAGTTGAGAAAATTGCTGAGCTTGTAGAAGCAAAGGTAATGCTTTTACAAATTGGAGGATACATATTTTAGCCTGTTGTCCTTTCCTTCGTAGTATTCTTTACAGCTTCCTGTTTATTATACATTTATACCTATAGCACTAACCTTTATTATTCCAGAGCTTAGAAGGCATTAGTGACATTCGTGATGAGAGTGATCGTTCTGGAATGCGCATAGTCATTGAGGTATTATAAAGAGGCTTAATTGTCTTTTTTTCCCAATGTTGAGTTACAGTATATGAGCAATCTAATTTGTCTCTGAAATATGACTTCTTTCCGTTGGATTTGTTCAGTTAAAGCGTGGATCAGAACCAGCTATTGTTTTAAATAATTTGTATCGCCATACTGCTCTTCAGACAAGCTTTAGCTGCAATATGGTTAGGTATGCTATTTGCGTCATTTTGTGTTATATGTCAGATCAGGGAAACAAATTTTTATTCTCTCGAGACTAGCTCTTCTCTTTTCTGTTAGTTTGGAAAATCTTGAGAAATAATGTGCTTCAAAATTTCTGTTTCATAGCTCAGCCTTCTCCTACCAATTGTACCTTATATATTCGAAAAGCTCAGCCTTGCTCTCTCTTACTCTCTTGATGAGGCCTGGGCCTGCTCCTTCTATCTTAGGGCTTGTTTGGTATTGATACCAATGATATGAAATATCAGGCATGTGTATCTGTATCGATATCAAGATATGGGTATCAAGGTATCGGGTATGGATATGGATATGTGCAATACTTTTCGATATACCAATTTATAAGGAGGTATCTAAACAACACTCTAACGCACAAAAAGATATCATTTTGATATACTGATGTTCATACACTTCCATACCAAACACCAGATATCAGTTTGATATTGATATCTGGATATACCAAAACCCATACCTGATATCCAAACATCCACCAAACCGCCCCTTAATTCTCCTTAAGTTGCCCGTTTTTGAATTATTTAATGTGGATGTACTGGCAGCTGATATGAGGTAAAAGAGAGATAAATTTGAACTTTACATGCTCTTTTATGTCTAGGATTATCCAAAATTATATTTTAATTTTGCATTTGGTTCTTGGCTATTTAACCAAAACTTCATTAAAGCTGTAAAATCAGGCTTCTGAAAGAAATTGCTCTTTTATGCATATTATTTTTTTATTTTACATTCATGCTTGTATAGTTGTGTGTACAGTTTGTAAGAAGCTTTATTAACTGTGCTTCTAAATATCCACAGTATTCTTAATGGACAACCTAAACAGATGGGATTGAGAGAAATACTTCAGGTAAGACAGCTATTTCTTCCCATTGTTTGTAATTGGTTTCCATGTCTTAGTTTTTTCTTTTCGATAAATTACTATGCCATGCTCTAATATTCACGCACAAGACATTTGAGGGGAAAAAAAGTTTATCTGCTTCTCTTAATCTGGCAGGCATTCCTGGACTTTAGATGCTCAGTTGTTGAAAGGCGTGCTCAGTTTAAGTTGTCGCAGGCGCAAGACAGAAGGCATATTGTGGCGGTATGTGTCAACAACATTAATTTTGCACTCTTCAATGATAATATCTGTTTACCATTTGTAAATTGGGCTACTTCACATAACTAAATAATATATATATATATATATATATATGAATATATATATCATTTTTTCTATTATCTTTTCTTTCAAGATTCGTGTGTTTAATCATTTTTACCTGTTTTATAGGGTATCATAGTGGGGCTTGATAACTTGGATGGAGTGATCCAAGTAGTCAAAAGTGCCTCCAATAATGCAGCGGCAGCAGCAAATTTGATGAATGGTAAGCTCTTGTCTTGTGTAGTTGTTTATATGGAGGACTTCCATATTGGTCAAACCATTGACTGGTATGATGGGTTATCTAGCTTTTCATAGATATTTAAAAATTAGTTAGGTGAAACCTCTTAAACAACCTCTGCTGCTACTGATGAACACAATTTATTAAGTGTTAACCACTTGTTATGTGTCTTAATATTTTTTTAGTTTGATAAGTATGTTAGCTCTGATTACTTTCTGATGCTCTTTTAGTAGATCTATGTGTCTTATATTATTTATCCCTTGAGATATTGAAAAACTTGTAAGAATCAATTTCTCAACTGATGATTGAAATTTGATGGATGGAAAGAATTAACTTGTGCACTCAGTCTATTATAACCTAGCTGATAACTCCCCGATTCTTTTTCTTCATATAGAGTACAATCTTTCTCAGAAACAAGCTGAGGCTATATTGGATATCAGTTTGAGGAAACTTACTTCTCTTGAGGTAAATCTTAAGTATGTACATCTTGCATTAATTACAGACTCGTTTAAAATATGCTAGAAGTCAACATTGTGTTTATTTAAATAGAGGAACAAGTTTATCGAGGAGGGAAAATCCTTGACAGACCAAATTTCCAGGCTGGAAGAGCTCCTGTCAAGCAAGAAACAAATTCTTCAGGTAATTTTCTTGTTTAGACTTTCTGTAATTATTTGATTAACAGTAATCTCGAAGCATATGCTTGATTTTCTCTCTCTATTTTTTCCATGTCAGGTAATAGAGCAGGAAGCTATGGAGCTAAAGAGCAAATTCGCAACCCCAAGAAGATCAATGCTAGAGGACTCTGATTGTGGACAACTTGAAGAAATAGATGTTATTCCCAACGAAGATATGATTTTGGTGATATAGCTAACTTTTTTTCCCCTTCACTTTTTACTCCTTGCCGTGTTTATATTTTTCTAAATGTCTGTCCTTATAACTCCCAGGCTGTCAGTGAAAAAGGCTATGTTAAAAGGATGAAGCCAGACATATTTAATCTTCAAAACCGTGGAACTATAGGTAAATCGGTTGGGAAACTGAGGTTGAATGACACGATGTCAGATTTCATTGTCTGTCATGCCCATGACCATATTCTATATTTCAGGTATGTCTTTCCATTTCTTCTGTTATTTACTTATTGTATGATTTAAGTTTTACTGTGTTTGACTTGGGAAAATTAATTGCAGTGATAAAGGGACAGTATACTCAGCTAGGGCATTTAAAATTCCAGAATGCACCAGGACTGCTGCCGGTACCCCATTGGTTCAGGTAATTGTTATTTTTACACTTATCTGAACCATAGATCTATTTGTGTTAATTAATTTCTCTTTTTTTGATCTGTCAGATACTTTCTTTATCTGATGGGGAACGGATAACCTCCATCATTCCTGTCAGCGACTTCAACGATCAGCAGTTTCTGATAATGCTTACAGCTAATGGATACATCAAGAAAGTACCTTTGAGCTTGTTTTCAAATATTAGAATAACAGGAATAATCGCAATTCAATTGGTTCCTGGTGATGAGCTGAAGTGGGTACGGTGTTGTACTAATGAGGACCTTGTTGCAATGGCTTCACAGAATGGAATGGCATTGCTCAGCTCGTGTGACAGTGTAGGTTCCTGTTAATTTTTGATATGAAAATTTATATATAGATTACTTTTGATTTGATTTGTCTTTCATTTGCATTCAGATCCGATCACAAGGAAGGAACACAAGAGGTGGAATTGCAATGAGACTTAGAGGGGGTGATAAAATGGCAAGTGTTGATGTAATACCAGCTGCCATGCGAAAGAATCTAGAGCTCGGTTCAGAAGTACAAACTACCCGGTATTCTTTCGTGTGTGCTATTAGTCTGATTAGTTAGATAATTTTCAGCTATTAGTCAGCCCAAGCCAATCTCCTTAATTTCCTAAGTGTTAGATTCTGACAAGTTTAAGGTTAGAAACTGACCTTAAGAGCACCCTCAATCCTAGAATTTTAGAAAAAGGAAAACAAAATTATTTTTTAGATTTTTGAATGGTTCACAATGTCAAAAAAGGTGTGCGAGTATCACCTGCATGATACTCAACTTTTTCGAACCATTCCCTTTTTTATTTTTATTTTTGTTAAAAGCTATGATAATCAACATGAGTAATCACTCTTTTAGATGCTCTAAGTGGGTTCTGTAAGTGATCAATACTCCTCTGTACTAAAATACATGTCTTTACTGAAATTTTCACACAAATTAAGGAGAACCAACTTTTCAACAATTCTCTAGGTTTTATATATCTCATGTCTTTCATTTGTTTTTGTCTGATGATGATTCATTGCAGTGAAAAGGGGCTTAGCGGGCCATGGCTGCTATTTGTATCAGAGAGTGGCTATGGAAAGCGTGTTCCACTTAGTAGCTTCCGCATATCACCTCGCAATAGAGTTGGGCTTATTGGCTACAAGGTCAAACCGATATCACTCTTTCAAGTTTTTATGAACCTGCATTAGAAATTGCAAAATAAAAAAACTCATTCCATTTGCTGTTTTATTTTCAGTTTGCAGCAGAGGATCGTTTGGTTGCTGTGTTTGTGGTAGGATTTTCAGTAGCCGGTGAGTGACTGTTCTGCGATTAATCTAGAATTAAGACCGTTTGTTTCAGCATTATAATATCTAGTTTCACAGATGACAAGGAGAGCGATGAGCAAATAGTTTTGGTTAGCCAAAGTGGCACGATTAATAGGATCAAAGTCCGAGACATCTCTATCCAATCTCGCTATGCAAGGTAACCTAAATGACCTCCCTATATTCTTTTACCCTTTCCCCTCAAAACTTCCAAAAACATATTAATAAAAACAATTGTGAACTGATAAAATAGTTAGTGTTAATGATGTTGATTTCTTGTTTCAGGGGAGTAATTCTGATGAGGCTTGAACATGCCGGAAAAATCCAGTCGGCTTCTTTGATATCTGCGTCTGAGCCCGATGATAGCGAGCTAATCGAAGGTGCAGATATGGTGCAAGCCTCAGTACAGTGATTTCAGAGTCAACCGGGCAAATTTTTGGTGTACAATAGCTGTTCGCCTCTACATCTTTAAGTTATGATCTAGTCTGGGTTTTTAAAATTAAACTGTAGTAACTATTTATCATGTATGCTCTGTAAAGATCACTCCAATTTGAATATTCTGTACATCTAACATTGTAAGCTATACCTCACATTTAGCCTATTGGGTGTTTTTTAGTCTATTCAAAGTGACAATTAGTGTATCATATACTCCAAATAGGGGTGGGCAAAAGAAACCATAACCATATAACCGTATCGAATAGCCGGAAAACCGGTATTATGATTAACCGGTATATTCGGTTAGTCAATAACGGTTAACCGGATATCTAGTTAACTGAAATATTTTTATATTTGGAATTCTTTTTTTTTATTCCGGTTAACCGAATATAGTACGGCTAACCGGTTAACTGAATATAGTGGTTAATCAACACCGGTTAACCATAATATTCGGTTAATCAACCGTTCCCACCCCTAACTCCAACTATTTAATTTGCTTGATTTCTTTTGAAGCACACTTCTGCCAGCTAAAGTCAATGCCAATTAGTCTTGTAGGAGATCTAGAGATGAGTGATTTCAGGGCTTCTCTACCATTTGTATGTGATTGAGATTCTATATAGCTTTCCGACATTTTTGTGGTCTTGCATTGTGGTTGCTTATCTGATGGAAATTGGATCAAGTTCAGACACAGTTTGCACAGAGATTCTTGAGGAAGATGATGAGTATGATGGCTGGTTTTGTGCCATTATATCTTTTATAAGAATTTTATCATTTTTCACCACAATTTTGGTTACAACATTCATATGGGGACTCATCATGGTTTTGTTGCTGCCATGGCCTTCTCAGAGAATTAAGCAAGGAAATATTTATGGCCATGTTACCGGTCGAATCATAGTAAGCCAACTCGATCCCTTTCGTCCAAGTTTCTTACTATAGGTGTCTCGATATTTTAGTACTAACATTAATGATATATATTTAGTAAATCTCAATTTATTCTTCTAGAGAAAAGCAATAGATAAAGATGATATGATTTGAACCTGTAACATTTTGTATCCAAAACAAACGCTATCAAGATGTGCTGCTTGTTGAACTTAGATTTTTTTTTAACAAGTCATACAAAGGTCCCCTAACAACTAGGAAAGACCTAAATCATCACGCCTGATGATCTCGACAAAACAAATGAAACCTTCTACCGAGGTTGAAAGTGTCTTAGTGAGAAGACGATCTTAAGAAGTTGTTCCCTACTTCCTCTCTTCAGAACAAGATTTGCAATCTCAACCAACGCTTCTGTTCAGCTGTTCCCATAGTGCTTTATACGGAGGTCTCGAGTCCGATTTTTTGATGGATGTAATTGAATCTTTTGGTAATCTTGGGTGCAGATGTGGATCTTCGGGAACCCGATTAAAATAGAAGGCGTTGAGCATTCGAGTAACAGGGCAATCTACATTAGCAATCATGCTTCTCTTATGGATCCGCTCCTCTTAATGTGGTTAGCCCCTATAGGCACACTTTCTATTGCAGACAAAGGGGTAAAGCTTACTTGTTTGTAATTAGTACCATAGCATATGAGTATGTTTTGCATGTGCCAAAAACACTAATTCTGTCTATTCCTCTCCTTAAACATGCCTTTATTTTGTTGAAGATCATAAGGTACCCTTTGTTTGGACAACTCTATGTTTTGGCAAACCAACTTAGGATTGATCGGTCCAGCACATCTTCCGCCATCAAATCAATGAGAAAGGTAACATCGTAACCTTTGGATGTTTACTTGTTTAGACAACTTATGCCTTATCGGATCAATGGTTATTAAATTCGGGATTTTAAGAGTCATCGTATTAGACATTTTTGATCGGATAACAAAACTATAAGATTCTAAAAATTTAGTTGAAATAATACAATATAAATGTAACACAAAGAGGGGTGAATATAATAATTTAAGAAAAATAATTATCATTTAACATTAAAGACTTTATAGGTTTATATTGATCTCTACGAGAAAAAAACAAGAGTTAATAACTTGGATAAGTCAATACCAATAATAGTATTTTAATATAATTTAACATGATTACGATATTACAAGATTTGTTTACGATGTTATGATATTTTTTCCAATTCTGTTATGATTTTAACCGATTTTAAGAACATCAAATTTTAAATTACAATCTGGATGTCAATACTAAAACCCTACGAATTTGTGACGTGGATCTCGATTTCAATAATTGTGATCCCATTACAACATGACATGCTTTCTATTTAAGGCTTACAGATTATTCATCCTATCATCATTGAAGCTGTGTACTAGTTTATTATATAGTGTTATACATTTTAGGGTGCAAATGAAGTTGTCAAGAAGAAACTATCAATAATCATCTTTCCAGAGGGAACCAGATCTGAAGATGGACGACTTCTTCCATTCAAGAAGGTAACTACTAAATTAGACCATTAAAATTTATTTATATCATGTGATTCATGTTTCTTATAATCCTATTGACTTAAATTGTTCAAGGGTTTCATACATTTGACTCTACAAACGAAACTCCCAATTGTTCCAATCGTGATGACAGGCACACACCGTGCATGGAGGAAAGGCAACTTACGCATTCTTCCTACACCCATAACAGTCAAGTTTCTTGAACCAATAAAAACCCATGATTGGGTTCCCGAGAAAATTGATGAGTATATCAATTTCGTACACAATATGTATGTTAACCATTTACCTGAATCACAAAAGCCTGTTCTTTTCTCTAAAGAAAAACGGTTTTGAATTATTAAAACTATTACTTATAAATTAAACATAATAAGAATTTTGAGAATTATCAAAACGTTCCGAATTACAATATTTGTTTAGAAAGAGTATCAAGACTCTTACTAAGTAGTAAGTACGATCCCTTCTTTTGCTGCATGAAGATGGTGCTTAAGGCTAGGCCTTGTGAGACCATGACATTGAGTAGTATTGAAAATAGGTTATAGATGAAGGCAAATGTGTGTGATTTTCATTTTACTCGATCAAGGATTGGTGGTTGATTTTTTTTTTTTCTTTTTCTAGACATACTCTTTGAAGTAAAATAGATAATTATTGTATTGGGTTTTTCTATTATGTATTCATGGACACACAATAATTTTTTAGATCATTAATTATTATATGTTTTTTGAACATACGTCATTATACTTTTTGTTGTATTTTATTATGACAATGTGATCAGATCTGAACTCAACTCTTGACATTCTAACTTTACATTGCTCATCTTATCACCCTTGCAAGAAAATAGTCAATTGTACCATGTGCATTGCAATATTATAAATTAAAATACTATTAACCAAAACAAGTGCATACTGTATTTGAAGAAAACAATTGCAAGTAATATGAAGTATCGCTTGCATAATAAAAATAGTGTGAACCTTCGAAATTATCAAAATCTATCCTAACTATCACAATATTAAAAGAAAAATAAGGTTTTTTTGGATTTAGAATTTAATTCTCGGAGTCGAATCTCACTATATAAATAATAAACATAAAGTAATAAAATGTGATTGTACTAAAAAATTGAAACAAAAGTGAAGCATTGAAAATTATGAATAACTCAAAATTCCTTTATTTCTATGTTCATAATTTAATAATTTATTTTTATGAGTTGGATA